>NC_041392.1:567374796-567396888 GCF_002162155.2 Triticum dicoccoides | reverse complement strand
CCGCCACACCCCGGCGGGCTCCCCTCGTCGCCGGCCCTCTTCGGCCGCCCGCCGCCTCCACGCCCAAGCCCGGCCGGCCTACTCCTTCCTCCGGCCACCGCAGCTCCCTACTCCGGCGAGAGCTCCGTTTAACCTCATTTTCCGTGCCCAGATCTAGATCGGGATGAACAGTAAACCCTAGAGGTTGATTTTTTTGTCTAAGTCCCGAAAATCTCAGTCCAAGTGCTCATGTTCATAGCCCCGTAACTTTGCATCCGTAGCTCTGATTCATGCATATAGCATATCAAAATGTTCATCTCAGAGAGTACATCATTTCATTCCATTGAATCATTTTCATTTGAGTTCATCTTGATGCCCGAAATGCTGTTAGAAGAGGGCTACTTGAGTTAATTGTCAGATCTGCTAATCCGTTTAGGTTTTTGTCATTTTTGCCATGATTAATGTGTGCATGATATGCCCTGATGCTCTACATGTGTTTTGTTAAGGGTTTTGTCATCTTTCCAGAGGTGCAACCCATGTATTTTTGTGATGTGTGTGGTGACTTGTGCAAGCTTGCAAAGTGGTGCACTTGTTAATTCTGTTTTCAGGGACTTATCAATTCCACCAAGTCCTTGATCTGTTTATCTCATGATGCCATATGTTCATGTTGTTTCCTAGTGATCCGTGCCTCTTTTGAGGATGATCAGTAAGGATGTTTTGTTAATATTATAGTGATATATCCATCCATGTCTTTGTTTGCAATTATGGAGCACCCTAGCTTGAGTCAATCGAGCTCTACTTTTGCTACTTTGTGAATCTCGGCAGATTGTCAACTTGTTTGCAATTTTGCCGATGATGTTGTAGTTGATCTGTGCATGCTATGCTATTGTTCTTGCCATGTCTAGCTTGCATTTTGTGCCTTCTTGATGGGTGTATGCTTGTCTTGCCATGACTTGCACCGTAGTGAGTGCATCGAGCTCGTAAACATGCCTACTTGAGTTATATTCCAGCATGTGTCAGTTTTTCACTAAGTCTGTGTTTTGATTATGCTTTTGCTATGTTCACGTGCGTGCAATTGTATTTCTGATCCCTTTTGGCTCAAGGTCACTAAGGGACTTTTGTTAAGCTCGTTGAGTAGCTCCATGCCATGCTTTACTTTGCCATGTTAAGTTCTTGTAGCATGTAGTTTTGTTCCTCCGAAGAGTGCTATCTGATCTGAAATTCCAGACAAGTGTTAATTTCACCAAGTCTGAGATCTGTTTACCATATGTATTTTGCCATGCTTGTTTGAACCTGTTAATGGATGAATTGGCCGTAGCTCAGTGCTAGACTTTTGTTAAGCATCTTGAATGCATCCCTGCCATGTATTTTGTTGTCATGTTTGGGTGCTGTAGCATGTTCATCTCATTGCATTTAGATGGCTACTTGCTGTAAATCGCAGAACGTGGCCATATTTGAATCGCTTGCCATTTCCAAACTGTAACTCCGATTCCGGCGTTCTTTATATCGTTTTCAAGCGATTTCATCTCATCTTCCCAGTGGCACACTTGGATTTCCAAGTTGAGGCCAGGTTCATGCATTTCCTGTCATATCTTGCATTTTGCATCCCGCATCGCATCCCGCATAGCATATCATCTTTGCATCATATTGCTTGATCCTTGCACGTGGTTGATTGTGTCCTTGTTGCTTGTTTGTCTTGTTTGGGTAGAGCCGGGAGACGAGTTTGCTAACAAGGAGCCCGTTGAGTTTTCTTTCGAGGATCCAGTCAACTCGGACAACTGTGCAGGCAAGATGATCATACCCTCGAAATCACTACTATCTTTGCTATGCTAGTTTGCTCGCTCTTTTGCTATGCCATTAGTATGATGCCTACCACTTGCTTTCAAGCCTCCCAAATTGCCATGTCAAACCTCTAACCCACCTTGTCCTAGCAAACCGTTGATTGGCTATGTTACCTCTTTGCTCAGCCCCTCTTATAGCGTTGCTAGTTGCAGGTGAAGATTGGAGGCCGTTCCTTGTTGGAACATCTTTTATTTACTTGTTGGGATATCATTATATTGCTATGTTATCTTAATGCATCTATATACTTGGTAAAGGGTGGAAGGCTCGGCCTCTCGCCTAGTGTTTTGTTCCACTCTTGCCACCCTAGTTTCCGTCATATTGGTGTTATGTTCCCGGATTTTGCGTTCCTTACGCGGTTGGGTTATAATGGGAACCCCTTGATAGTTCGCCTTGATTAAGCTTTTCCAGCAATGCCCAACCTTGGATTTACCATTTGCCATCCAGCCTTTTCTTTCCCTTGGGTTCTGCAGACTCAAGGGTCATCATTATTTTAACCCCCCCGGGCCAGTGCTCCTCTGAGTGTTGGTCCAAACCGCCAGCCGCCGGTGGCTACCAGGGGCAACTCTGGGCTGGCCTACCGAAAGTTTGGACAATCTGAGTGTGCCCTGAGAAAGAGATATGTGCAGCTCCTATCGGGATTTGTCGGCACATTCGGGCGGTGTTGCTGGTCTTGTTTTAACCTGTCGAATTGTCTTGAAGAACCGAGATACCGAGTCTGATCGGAACGTCTTGGGAGGAGGTCTATTCCTTCGTTGACCATGAGAGCTTGTCATGGGCTAAGTTGGGACTCCCCAACAGGGATTTGAACTTTCGAAAGCCGTGCCCGCAGTTATGGGCAGATGGGAATTTGTTAATGTCCGGTTGTAGATAATTTGAACCTTAACTTAATTAAAATGAATCAACTGAGTGTGTTACCGTGATGGCCTCTTCTCGGCGGAGTCCGGGAAGTGGACACGGTGTTGGAGTAATGTTTGCGCAGGTGGTTCTCTAGTTTCTCGCTCGCGCTTTGGCCCCTCTTCCCGCTCTCTTTTGCGTTTAAGTTAGCCACCATATTTTGCTAGTCGCTTGCTGCAGCTCCACTTATATTTACCTTGCCATACCTATAAGCTTAAATAGTCTTGATCGCGAGGGTGCGAGATTGCTGAGTCCCTGTGGCTCACAGATTACTATTACACCAGATGCAGGGCCTGATGATTCCGCTCCAGGAGACGCGTTTGATCTCAAGTGGGAGTTCGACGAAGACTCTCAATGTTACTATGTTTCCTTTCCCGATGATCAGTAGTGGTGCCCAGTTGGGGGTTATTGGGACCGTGTCACATGTTGGGTTATCTTTTATTTTGGCGCCGTAGTCGGGCCATGAGTGTTTGGATGATGTAATGTTATTTATGTACTTGATTGACGTGGTGAGTGTAAGCCAACTATGTTATCTCCCCTTTATTATTTATATTACATGGGATGTTGTGAAGATTGCCTAACTTGTGACATATGCCTTCAATGCGATTATGTCTCTAAGTCATGCCTCGACACGTGGGAGCTATAGTCGCATCGAGGGTGTTACATCCTGCTCATTGAGCATAGCTATGACTGCCCTATTAATCCGTCTTATATGCTTGGAATGAAATATTAGTTGGGGGCTCCTTGTTAATGAACAGAGCTTTGTTGTCCCTTGTAATAGGCTTGGATGCCAGGTATATTCACCAAAATCCGGGTTATCCTGCCTTTGTTTGCCTGCCACTCTGACCAGGTAATCCTGAAATGACTCGCCGTAGTCTTGACAATTAATCTAATAAAGACCATGAATCTGTCAAAGTTAAAACGGCGATTGGTCATGTGAGGTCTGGCTTACGGGTTTCAATTAAGGTTTAACTCAGTGGTTGTGCGGCCCTTGAATAACACTTGACATTGAGGCCTGGAAGCCTATGAATGCCTTGTTTTTTCTAATTTATATTTGCTTTGAATATTTTTTTGAGGTTCATCTTTTGTTGCCATGTTTCTATATGGTTGAAAAAAACTAATTAGGGCCACATTGCCTTATGTTTCATATATGAATCTATCCGGAGTTTTGTTAACCCGGCCTGGCTTTGGACTTTAAGTCGTTAGTGTATGATGATTATGTGCTTGGAGATCTGTGCTCTAAAATTCGGGATGTTGCACTTGCTGCATATGGCGTTGTAAGCCGGCGGTATGAATAAATTGAACAAGGCATTGTGCTCTAAGACTTTGGGCTGTTACCCTTACTGCACGTCGCATGATAAGCCGGCAGTGTGAATGAATATCACAGGTATGATATTTATTTTGTTGTACTTATATGAGGTTTTTTGATAACCTACCCTGGTTATGGACTATTCAGTCACCAGTGGTTTTTTATATGGGTTATTATGACCCTCCCTAGGGTAAACCGCCAGGGCACCTGTTATCTGCTTATGTGCAGGAAAAAATGATAAGCATGGTCTGCATAATTGATGATATTATAAGCATAAGTGGCAGATCTTCGAATAAACGGATCAGCAGTGTTATGTAAACAAACATGCATGATGGCATGACAGATCATTGTTTTTAACTAGCCTATTACAAGGCGTCTGACAACCCAAAAGAATAACTGTTTTTGAGACACACAACATCTGAAGGCTATGGCTGATACACCGGTTCATGAATTAAGACTTCTACTCTTGGTGAGTTGAAGCTTCCGGGTCATCGTGCACTGGTTCATCTTCTTCTTGTCACCCGTTGGCTGGAAGTCAGGGGTGGACCAATCGATACCAGTCAAAGCTCTAAACACAGCCTCATCATCTATAAGACTTGATCGATCAATGTCAGGAGCGAAGGTGTGCTTACGAGTTGGCGGGATGAGATCCACCTCCTGATGAACCGGCACCTTTACCTTCTTATTATCAGTGTCATAAACCGCCTGATACTGGGATAAATCTGTGTTTTCAGCCAGCTTACTTTTTTTGCAAAGTCATCAGCACTAAAGAGAGACCCGTCTTCTTTCACACTAGGATAACCATTGGTCAAGTCTTCTGGATCAAGATCCGCTTGCCATGCCTTTGCCCGGCTTCGGGCAGTCATAGCACCGGCTCTGGCAGTTGATTGCTTTAAATCTTCCATTCTTTGGGGCAGCACAGACAGCTTTTCCAGTGTTTCCTTGATGAGAGAGGGCGGTTGTTTCTTATGAATAACAGCAGAGATTGCCCGTTGAGCACCAGTGTATAGCTGCTCTACCAGAGTATAGACAGCCTTGAGCTTGATGTGCATGTCTGGACCCAGCTTGGCGCTTCGGGAGCCTGCATCAGTAAAATTATTGGTAAACCAGCAGATGATTATGACATACTGTTGGTGCAAGGGAGAATATTTTTCCTACTTACCGAAGATGGCCGACGTCATGTTGTTGATTTGATGTCCTAAACCAGACAACTCGTCAGTTACCGGCTTAAGGGTTGCTTCTGCATCCTCTGCTCTTTTTAATAGAGCTGCTTTCTCGGTTTCCCAGCCAGTTTTATCAGTATTGAAGTTATGTTTCAGTTGCTTAATGTTTTCCAATGCAGTTTTCATCTCTGATTCGGCTTTTGAAGTCTCAGATTGTTGGGTTCGAATGTTGGCCCTTAGATCATTGACTTGGGATTCCTTCATGCATAATTCAGCCTGCAACAAGAGTAAAATAGGAAGCATTATGATCATATTATTTGAAGTCCCAAGCACAATACAAGTATTTTACTTGGCACTTGGGGGCTAATGCATATTGCTCTTTTTTGAAGACAAGTCTATGATGACCCGGCTATACTGTTATGACTATAGCAGACTCATGGGGGCTACGTAGCTGAATTTTATTCATAATAATGGTGATAAGTCCTGGCTTATTCATGATGATTAAGCTGGCCCTTGCGGGCTATAGGTGCAAATTTGATCGTTATTACTTGAAGTTCTGGCTTAACATGTCAGTGTAAGCCGGCCCTGGGGAGCTATTTATGTGAAATTAAAAGCCATATTTTGAAGACCCGGTTCTAGCTATAAAGCTTAAGCTGGCCCTTGGGGGTCACTTGTTGATTCTGCAGTTCTAATAGACTGTGGCACGGATATCAAGTTCAACAAGACTATTTAAAGTCTACAGCATATTCAAGTTTATCATATCCAGTGGACTTGGTGGCTGACAAATATATATATATATATATGGAGAAGATGATAATGTTTACCTCAAAGCGCTCCTTCATCAGGTTGACCAAGCTGGCTTCAAAGTCGTGGCTGGTGTGGAGGCGGTTCAAATAGCCTGAATGAAGCTCATGGGCATTAAAGTGAGCATAGCTCTCCAAATCCAAATTCCACTTGCCCTTATCAACACCAGAAAATTCTTCCTTGGCACCGTGTTTTGATAGGACAGTGGGGATGCCTGGGGCTTTGTAAGCCGCCCCAGTAATCATAATGTCCTCAGTTTCCTGAGCTGGTTGAGCGGGACTAGGCGGTTTATCTTTTTCCGGGTCAACGACCATGGCATCTTTAGTGACAGGGTGTTCCTCTAGAGGGGGTCATCCATAGCAACTTCTAAAACTTGATGCAAAGTCTCAGATGTGGCATTATTCTCCGGATCAACAGTCTTGGGCTCTTCAGCCGGTTTGTCATTTTTTTGCTTCTTGCTGGGCTTTGCCATAGCGATGTAAAGGAAGTACAAGACAGAGTTAATATGACAAGTAAATGCATGATTCAAAATGGATAGTCTTAAACATTCTTACCTAGGCACGGTCCTGAAGACTGGGATTTGAGTTCCCGTTGAGTCGCCGGAGGAGGAATGAGATGTTCCCTGATAACCCACAAGTATAGGGGATCAATTGTAGCCTCTTTCGATAAGTAAGAGAGTCAACCCCAACGAGGAGCTAAAGGTAAAACAAATATTCCCTCAAGTTCTATCGACCACCGATACAACTCTATGCACGCTTGACGTTCGCTTTACCTAGAACAAGTATGAAACAAGAAGTACTTTGTAGGTGTTGTTGGATAGTGTTGGGGATATTACTACTGGGCGTAAACCGGCCTATCTGGGCCGGGTTAACTTCGTTAGTAGTTAAGTATGTTAAAGCCCGAGAAGGCAGATGAGGGCTCAAGGCCCGTGGTCGGTTCAAGGCCTGTAGCCGAAAACCGGCGTTGGTAGTTAACTTGTATTGTAAGTTAGGAATAAGTAGAGACCAAACCGGACACATCTATGAGCCGGTATTGGGACTCTGTGAACCGACGGGCGTCACCCGTGTATATAAGGGGACGACCCGGCAGCGGTTCAAGGACAATAGACAATGACTCGAGACATAGGCGAAGCTTGTTTGCTCCCTAGTCATCGAAACCCCATCAATTCCGTCACAACTAGACGTAGGCTTTTACCTTCATCGAAGAGGCCGAAATAGTATAAACTCCCTTGCGTCCCTGTGTCCGCTTTAACCCCTTCAAGCTAACCCGTCGCGATGGCTCCACGACTAAGTCCTTTCTCTAGGACATCTGCCGTGACAAAACCACGACAGTTGGCGCCCACTGTGGGGCGATCGCACGATGGTTTCAAGTTCTTGGAGGGCCGCTTTGAAGGACTCGAGGGCTACGCCGTAGGCCGGATGACTAAGAGTCGTCGCGGAAAGCTCTACATCCACGATGCAGGCTGGGGCCCCGAGGCCGGCTCAGTTGAGTACGGGTACCGGGTCCCCTTTGGGTGCATTCACGTTTTCATTGGCAAGATCGGTGAACCGGGCCCTGAGCCGGACATCTGCACCGTCCTCGTCGAGACGGCTCAGCGTGCGCGATCCGCCCGGGTTAAACCGGCCATGAAGCGTGCCTTTGCGGGAGTCATCCATGGAGGAAGTTATGAGGATGGATCGGAATCTCGCGGCGAGACCGTCGTTTGTTCCGATGACGAGTCATCGACCGGAGAAACCGAATCTCTTTATCAGCTACAAGATTGCCGGATTGGGGGCTGTTCCGATGGCGACAGTATTCCGGACCCCTATGACTACCCAACCGAGTTGGAATATTCATGGCCGGCACACAAGCAGTGCTTCATTCTTCGACCGCTGCGGCAACAACCTCCGGTTCAGCAGCGGCGACGACTGCCGGGGGAGGAGGCCCTGTGCGCCCGCTAGCTCAAGTTCTATCAGAGCTATTTGATGCATTGGCTGTGCTTATGGCGGAAGCTAATCCGGCAGATCAGGACGTCCACAACACGGAGATTGCAAAGATAAAGGAACAGATCACTCAGGCTAAGGAGGATCTGGCAGCTGAGGACACCAGGATGGCCACAGAGCGGGCTGCTCTAGACGCACAAGCCTACAGGATCATGTTGGACCAGAGCGCGTCGCAAGAAGTCATGAGGAGGAAGTACCGATCCCGTTTGCCTCTGGTTTTCGAGGCCAGAGACCTTTTCAACACCCCAGGAGCAGGAACCGGTAATCCGCTGGAGGGAAACCAGGCGGAAGCTCCTGGGACTGGTGCACCGGTTCAGCCTTGTCGGATGGACCCGCCTTGTCAAAACACCGTTATACCTCAGGCTGTTTTAACACCTCCGGGTCACTACTCCAACCCAATGGACAATCTCGTCGCCGCTGCTGCACGGCTGGAGGCCATTCCAGTTGAAGGTGACTCGCCACAGGCAGTAGAAACGCGACGGGTCAAGGAGCTTCTGAGGACAACTTTGGTCCAACAGGAAGCATACTCGAACAGCCGCGACCGGATCCACTCGACCCCCCATCCAAGCCGGAGCTATAGCAGACATATGGATGAACCGGCAGTGTCAAGTAATGAACGACGTGGAGCACCCCGTGGCAACAACCCAGTGGGTGGTGTTGATAACGCTCAGGAAGTGGTGGACCGGGCCCGAGCGCGCGGGGAGGCCGAGTTAGCCGCACAACATCAGGCTCGGCAGCTCACGCCAGTTCGTCCAACTATCTCGATCGAACCTAGTGTTACTTCTAGTTCTTTGGGGGTGCCTTGCCTTGTCCCCGCTTTACGCAATGTGCGCCTGCCCAAGGATTTCAAAGGCCCGCGCAAAGTACCAAATTACACGGCGGATCAACCTCCAGAGACATGGGTGGAGAGCTATGAGATGGCCATGGAGATGCTTGATGTGGGTGACATGGCGTGTGCGAAATACTTCACCATGATGCTTGAAGGAACGGCCCGTACTTGGTTAAAAAGCTTGCCGGCTAATTCTATTAGTTCATGGGCCCTATTACGAGCCCGGTTTATCAGCAATTTCAAGGATACATGTAAACAGCCTATGTCGATAGTGGACTTAGCTGCCTGTGTCCAGGAGGAAGGAGAATCGACGACTCATTGGGTGCGCCGGGTTTCACAAGTGTTGCATTATCATACCGCATCAACGCTGACACCGCTGTATTAACCCTAGAAGGCAACTGCCGGTTTGGGCCCCTAAAGCTGAAGTTGGGACAGATGAAGCGTCATTGCACTGACATGGGAACCCTCATGGCTGCTTTGGTAAAGTATGCTGATTCTGATAGTACCAAGGATCCCGAATCTGATGATGACAAGGCAGGGAAGGGAAAGAGGAACAGCAACTCCAAAGGTCAACAGCATCACTAGGCAGGCAATGGTGGTGGAGGCAAGTGTAAAGCGGATGGTAACATGGACTTTGTGGCTAATACCAACACATAGGACAATGGCCAGCGACGCAAGGGTAAACAGAAAAATCGTGACGGGGCACCCAACCCTAACCCGGACAGCCTAAACTATCTACTGAGCCAGCCCTGTCCAAGACATGGGACGAAGGAGGCGCCAGCAAACCACCTTTGGAAGGATTGCTTCATTATGCAGGAGTTCAAGAATTCTAATGCTTTCCGGTATGATCACGGCACCAGCGGTGGCTCAGGGTCCGGGCCGGGTTATGGTGGAGGAAATTCCGGTTCAGGATTTAATGGTAATCCAGCCGGACATAATAATCAAAATAGTCACAACAACCAGGGTGGTTACAACCAACAACAGCAACAGTCAGGTTACCAGAGCAATCCAAAGCAGTTGAGTAGTGGGTAGTACCATGTCTTCACCACTAGCTTGGACAAGCGAGACCGGAAGGTTCAGAGGCGGGCGGTCAACTCTGTTGAACCGGCCATACCCCGTTATCAACGCTGATCTGAACAGCCAATCATATGGAGCAGAGAGGATCACCCTCCCCAAGTTGATAATCCGGGTCAGTTGGCTCTGGTGGTGGCGCCTCAGGTGGGAGGTTACAAGTTCACCAAAGTGCTCATGGATGGAGGGAGCAACATTAATATCTTGTACTATGAGACCTTCCGTCGTATGGGACTGACAGATAAAAATCTCAAACCGTCTAATACGGTGTTCCACGGTGTAGTACCTGGCAAATCAGCATATCCTGTTGGTAAGATAGCTCTGGAAGTGTCCTTTGGGGATGATCATGATTCCAGGTTGGAGACATTGACGTTTGAAGTGGTGAAAATCCAAAGTCCATATCACACCCTGTTTGGGCGAACGGCCTACGCTAAGTTTATGGCACGGCCCTGTTATGTGTATTTGCAGCTCAAGATGCCGGGTCACAAGGGGACAATAACGGTTCACGGAAGCCGTAAAATCACTTTGGAGTGTGAGGAAGGAGATGCGGACTATGCAGAGTCGGTTTGTGCCACCGAGGAGCTGAAGTATTATAAGGACAATGTTGATCCAGCGGACATGACTCCATTAAAGAAGCCAACTACGGAGCATGATCCGGCCCTGAAGTTCAAATCGGCAGCAGAAACTAAGCTTGTTGACTTTGTACCTGGCGATTTGTCCAAGCAGTTCAGCATCAGTGCCAACTTGGATCAGAAATAGGAAAGCGCACTCATCGAGTTCATCCGTGAGAATCGGGACATTTTTGCATGGAAGCCCTCTGACATGCCAGGTGTACCGAGGCAACTCGCTGAGCACACCCTTAATGTGGATCCTAAATACAAACCGGTGAAACAGTTCCTCCGCCGGTTTAACAAAGAAAGACGCAAGGCGATTGGAGAAGAGGTAGCCAGGCTCTTAGCAGCTGGCTTTATTGTTGAAGTTTTTCACCCTGAGTGGCTTGCTAATCCGTTGCTGGTCCTTAAGAAAAACAGCACCTGGCGCATGTGTGTGGATTACACAGATCTTAATAAGGCTTGTCCAGCAGATCCTTTTGCCCTCCCCCGTATTGATCAAATTATTGATGCTACAGAGGGTTGTGAGCGTTTAAGCTTTTTGGATGCATATTCTGGCTATCATCAGATCAAAATGGCAGTTAAGGACCAGGAGAAGACGGCGTTTGTAACTCCCTTTGGAGCCTTCTACTATGTGTCTATGCCCTTTGGGCTCAAGAGTGCCCAGGCAACTTATCAACAGTGTGTGCAAAATTGTCTTCACAAACAGATTGGCCGTAATGTACATGCTTACGTGGATGATATCGTGGTTAAATCCAGGGAGAAGGAGACTCTGGTTGATGATTTGAAGGAAACCTTTGATAACCTGAGGAAATACAAGATGATGCTTAATCCGGACAAGTGCGTCTTTGGTGTACCGGCGGGCAAGTTATTGGGATTTCTGGTGTCCAATAGGGGAATTGAGGCTAATCCGGAGAAGATCACAGCCATCACCTCCCTGGCTAAACCGAACTGTATCAATGATGTTCAACGCCTGGCAGGCCGGATTGCCGCGTTAAGCCGGTTTATCAGTCGTCTTGGTGAGAAGGCAATCCCTTTGTATCAGATGTTGAAGAAGACGGATCAGTTTGTCTGGAGTTCTGCTGCTAATGAAGCATTTTGAGGACTTAAAGCGGCAATTGGCCAATCCGCCTGTGCTCGCCACTCCCATGGACAAGGAGCCATTACTGCTATATGTTGTTGCTAATGCTCGGGCGGTCAACGTGGCTATTGTGGTGGAGCGAAACGAGGCAGGTAAGGAGCATCCGGTTCAACGTCCAGTCTATTATATCAGCGAGGTGCTCATTGAGTCCAAGCAAAGGTATCCGCATTGGCACAAGCTTGTGTATGGAGTTTTTATGGCAAGCCGTAAGCTTATACAATACTTCCAAGGGCACCCAATTACGTTGGTCAGTTCTGCTCCTTTGGGGGATATCATCCAGAACCGGGGAGCAACTGGCCGGATTGCCAAGTGGGCTATAGAGCTTGGGCCGCACGGTTTGAAGTATGTGCCTCGGACAGCGGTTAAGTCTCAAGCACTTGTTGATTTCATCAATGATTGGACGAAAATGCAAGCACCTGAAGAAAAGCCGGATCACACATATTGGACCATCCATTTTGACGGATCCAGGCAATTGGAAGGCTCGGGGGCTGGACTCGTATTAACTTCCCCACGAGGTGATAAGTTTTGTTACGTTCTCCGCTTAATGTTCCCTTGTACTAACAATGCAGCTGAGTATGAAGCCTTGCTCCATGGTCTCCGGATGGCTAGGGAGATGAATATAAGTCGAGTTAAGTGTTTCGGTGACTCGGACCTCGTGGCTCAGCAAGTGTCTGGCACTTGGGACTCCAAGGACCCACTCATGGTAGCATATCGTCGTGAGGTGGATATTGTTGCAGGTCATTTTAAAGGCTATCAGGTGGACCACGTGGACCGGCGGAAAAATGAAGCGGCAGACGCTTTAAGCCGGCTGGGCTCTCAGCGCAAAACCGGTCCCGCCAATGTTTTTTTGGATGTGATGCACAACCCATCGGTCAAGATCCCTGGTGAAGAGGATTTGGCTATTCCTGATCCGGAGGCTCAATTGGTGGCAGCTCTTCATGTTATTCCGGATTGGACGCTTCCTTACCTGGCGTACAAGAACCGGGGCGAGTTACCAGAGGATGAGACTCTGGCCCAACAGATAATCTGGTGATCCAAGTCCATGACTATTATCAACGGCGAGTTGCATCATTGTAGTGTGTCAGGGGCGTTTCAACGCTGTGTGTCTCCTAAAGAAGGCCGTGAAATTTTGCATGAGATCCACGAAGGAGATTGTGGTCACCATGCCGGTTCAAAATCTCTGGTGGCTAAAGTGTTTCGCCATGGCTTCTATTGGTTAACTGCTCATGCTGATGCGGAGGATCTGGTTAGACGATGTGATGGTTGCCAAAAGTTTTCAAGACGTGCTCATGTACCGGCTCAAGAATTGAGAATGATTCCAATTACTTGGCCGTTTGTGACTTGGGGGCTGGATATGGTTGGGCCTTTCAAAAGGTCCAAAGATAAGAAGACCCACCTCCTGGTGGCGTTTGACAAGTTTACAAAGTGGGTGGAGGCAGAACCTGTTAGCAAGTGTGATGCGGCCACGACGGTTCAGTTCATCGAAAAAGTGATTCTCCGGTTTGGTTTTCCACACAGTATCATCACACATAATGGTACCAATTTGTCCAAAGGTGCCATGAAGGAGTTCTGCGAACGGGAGCACATCCGGCCCGACGTTTCATCGATGGCACATCCACAGTCCAATGGTCAAGCAGAAAGGGCTAATCAAGAGATCTTGAGAGGCATCAAGCCCTGGCTTATGGTTCCTTTGCAGAGAACACCGGGTTGTTGGGTAGAAGAGTTACCATCTGTGTTATGGAGCATCAATACTACACCCAACAGATCAACAGGATACACATCGTTCTTCATGGTTTACGGAGCGGAGGCGGTTCTCCCCAGTGATATCCGTCATGATTCACCCCGTGTGGCGGCTTATGTTGAACCGGACAATGAGATAGCACGGCAAGATGCTTTGGACCTATTGGACGAAGAACGTGACATAGCAGCTGCCCGCTCGGCGATTTACCAATAGGATCTTCGTCGTTATCACAGTCGCCAAGTTAGAACCAGAACCTTTCAGGAAGGAGATTTGGTGCTTCGGCTCATCCAAGATCAGACTGATATGCATAAGCTATCCCCACCTTGGGAGGGGCCTTTCATGGTCAGCAAGAATCTGCAAAACGGGTCATACTATCTGATCGATATTCGAGAGCATAAGGACTCACGTACATCAGAAGAGGAGACCAACAGGCCATGGAACATAGCTCATCTTCAGCCTTATTATACCTAAGCCATTGGCTCTACTTATGTACATATTATGACAATGTATATATTATGATTAAATATAATAAACTGGAACCTCAGCTGAAGCGGGGTATCTGTTCTTTTACATCATGTGTGGTTACATGGAGTTGTTCTAAAGCGGCCTCCGGTTTACCCCTTGAGTTAGCTTTTTAAAAGCATCATGTTATATCTCTTGGGGGTTTGGTCGTGTCCGAACCAATACAATACCTCTTGATAGGCGAGAGCCACCAGATCACTTGGGGACTTGGTCATGTCTGAACCAGTCATGCCTCTTGATCGGCCTAAGGCCACAGAATCACTTGGGGGCTTGGTCGAACCCGAACCATTGCCATGCCACTTGATCGGCATAAATGCCACGGTTTCATTTGGGGACCTGGCTGACTAGAACCATAGTTACACCTATCGGGAGCTTGGTCGTGTTCGGCCATGGTAACGCCATCTGATCAGCTCAAATAAACCTTTTTTTGCAAACTGTTTTGTCATTGCCTTTGCTGCACACTTTTCTTTGAAAGGTATTTCTTTCTTTTTATTGCATTTTTTAAACCGACAAAGTTTTCAACCGGTTCACATTGTCAATTAACGGAACACGGTTCATTTCAATCCGGAGACTATTTGCCCGGTTTGATCTTTTTTGTTAACATCCTCTTATGGAGTAACACGGTGTTTATTATAACCCGACACGGTTTGCATGGTAAACCGGTATCATATATATAGGAGCTGCTATCTCCTCCAACAGTGTGGGTTTATAAAACTCCGCTTCAAGATTGGCCAAGCCAACTTCACGCTCAATGATGGCAGGTATTATGTATCTCAAAATTTTGGTCATATACTTAAAATTTTTGGATGTTTTGATTTCATGTATGCAGACATCATATTCCGCCTGACGGTACAACCGCGGTGGCACTTTAAGATTTTTTATTGCAGAAAGTACTTTGGAAAGTTCATCACCCAAAGGAAGAGCAAGTGGCAGCGATTATGCACGAAGGCATATCAACATCAAAAGTATCAGCTAGCCTATTACAAGGCAACACGGTGCCCATAATAAGATCATTGTTTTTCGCAGAGGAGAAGCAGTTTTAAGCCGGCTTCCGGTTCAAGCTTGGTCACCAGCCTAGCCTGATGGTTGTGGGTCATCCTGCGCCGCTTCAGCTTTAGTTTCTCTACCCAGCGGCTGGAAATCAACAGTTGTCTAGTCGATTCCCATTAATGCTTGAAAAACAGCTTCATCATGGATCAACAACGACGGGTCAATATCGGGAGCGTAAGTATGCTTACGGATTGGAGGGATAAGATTTTCCACTTCATGAATTGGTGCAGCTATTCGCTTGTTTTGATTGTCATATTGGGCTTGATAATGAGACAAGTCTGCTTCTTCAGCCAATTGACAAGCTAGCGGATGCACCTCCCGGTTTATTGCTCATAGATCAGCTTCACCAAACTCTGACCCGTCTTCCTTCAAGCTGGGATAGCCCTGAGCCACTTCAATAGGATCAAAATCCGGCACCCAAGCTTTTGCCCGGATTAAGGCATTGATCGCACCGGTTCGAGCAGCAGATTTCTTCAGCTCTTCAACCCGGGCAGGAAGCACCGACAATTTCATCAGAGTGTCCTGAATCAAGGTGGGCGCCGGCTTGTTGTGGGATGCAGTACAGATGATCCGATGTGCACCAGTGTACAGTTGTTCGACCAACGTATAGGCGGCTTTCAATTTCTTCCGCACATCTGACCCCAAGTGACCAATGCGTGTCCCTGAAATATCATAAAGGGTTAACAAACCGGCAGCTCTGTAAGACGGCAGAATCAGTTCAGAAGTCAAACCGGCTTACCAAAGATAGCAGTGGTCATGGCATGCACGTGCCGCTTTATGCTGTCAGTTCATCCGCCACCGGTTTTAGTGCAGCCTTGACATCTTCTACTCGTTTGATTAAAGCGGATTTTTCAGTGGCCCAATCCGCCCGCTTCTTCTTGAGGTTCTCCTTAAGTTGTTCCATGGCGCTTAAAGCGTTGGTTAATTCCTCTTTTGCTTTGGAGGTTTCAGCTTGTTGGGATTTCAGATTATCTTGGAGATCGGCGACTTGGCTTTCTTTCGTCTTCAGCTCAGCCTGCATGCAGACAGTTATATGATTCAGCAAAACGGTACAAGGATTGAAGTACCAACCACATAACAAGTTATGCACTTGGAACTTGGGGGCTAATGCATATTTGATCTTCATCTTTCAATTACTTACAAAGTCCCAAGATCAATACAAGTATTCAACTTGGCACTTGGGGACTAATGGCTATTTGCTCGCATATATTCTGATGCGGCGATCTCAATTACTTAAAGTCCCGGTTTAACTACGCTAAAGTTGAACCGGCCCTTGGGGACTACATCAGCGAATTTCAAAGCATTAAGATTTATATTAGTCAGTCCCGGTTTGAAAGAAGATTACAAACCGGCCCTCGGGGGCCAGGAGCGTCAACAAGAATTGAAATAGACAAGCAGGAAAGAGCATATGGAAGTTACCTCATATTTATCTTTCATCATATTAACCAGACCGGCTTCATAGTCACGACTGGTATACAGCCGGTTCAGGTAGCTGGAATGGATATCTTGGGCGTTCAGAGCAGCGTAAGTCGCCAAATCAGCATTCCACTTGCCTTTGCCAAAGGCAGAAAATTCTTCCTTGGCAGAATGTTTGGACAAAGCGACAGGATTGCTTGGCTCTGTATGGCCAGTGCCAGTAATGACAACCTCATCATCCTTGGTATCGCCGGTTTGCACTGGGGCTGTTGGCTTGTTAGTAGGCTTTGTTGGACCGGTGGATTTCTCAATCCGGATGGAGCTTGTGGGCTGATTGACAGGATTTGAGGTATCAATAGGTCTCTCTTCAGCAATAAGATCGTCGTCTTGCTGCGGTGGATCATTGGGTATATCATCAGGAATAGCCGCTTCAAGATCTGGTGTTTTGCCCGGTTCAAGGACGGCATCCTCTTCGGCCGCTTTGTCCAGGCGAGCCTTCTTGCTTGGCCTAGGCTTGGCCCTGAAAGGAATAACAAAATCAAATACAGCATATGTTCCAAGGCGATGTGCTGCAAATATTATGATAAGTATAGCTTATCCAAGCACCGTTTTGAGCGGTGGCAGCTGAGTAGCCGATGACTCGCCAGAGGATGAATGGGAAGTAACCTGGTAATCGGAGTCAGATGGATTAAGAGGTTGACGAAAGCAGCCCGCTTTAGGACAAGCACTGACAAGCAAATTAGAGACCTCTGAACGGCGTTTCCGAACCGGATTGTTCGGTAAACCGGCGAAGGTAACTACCTGGCCGCTGTGCCGGGTTGTGCGATGAGCTTCGTGCTGTTGGGTCTTCATAAGAAATTTGGGATCCAAATAAGCAAGAGGATGAGAAAATTTAACTTTCCGGTTTGCCTGACGGATTTTTAGTGAAGGCAAAGGTTCTGAATCGGAAGAGAGAATAATTACCTCTGCAGCATCAGCATGGCTGGCTTCGGCATCATCCTGACAAATATCATCATCAATAAGACGCATGAAAAATAAGCCAAGTGAGTCAAGCCCTACCTCAAGGTCCGGATTATCCACATCATCATAAGGGGCCGGATTAGAGGATGCAGTGGTTCTTTTCCTATGGGCAGTCTTCTTCACAGCTTTAGTCTTTTGCCGGGTTACCCTTTCCAGTTTGTCTGGTTTTTCTGGTTTCTCTTGCGGCAGTTTGTTGCTCCAAAACGGATCATTGCCCTGGTTACACAGACACTGATATTAAACAATGACAAGATATATCAACTACAGATTCAGCAAAAAGAAAAATCAAACTCTTACAGCTGGTGGTTTGTTGGTGGCACAGAAGGGAAGCAGGCCGGTTTTAGCACAGATGTGTTCCGGTTCATTCAGCATCTTATTCACAGCCTCTGTGATTTCTTGATCGGTGAGCTGGATGTTGGAATGTCGCAGTGGATCATCAACACTGCCAGTATACTCGCACATCAAACTGGAGCGCTGACTAAGGGGCAGTATGCTCCATGATATCCAACAGCGGGCGAGATCAACCCCTGTTAAACTGTTGGCCATAAAGGCTCTGAGCTTCGACAGTTGAGGAGCATATTTGCTTCTCTCTTGGGCAGTCAACCTTTGCGGAAAGGGGTGTGTATTGCTGAGCCGCTCCGGACGAAAGCCAGGCAAGGGATTTTCACCAGCAGGGGAGGTGTCTTTGCAATAGAACCATGTTTGATTCCACTCTTTGGGGTGGCCGTGCAGTTTGGCGTGAGGGTATGTGACCTCTTTCCTTTTCTGAATCGCCACGCCACCCAACTCTGTATTGGAGCCGTCAGTAAACTCAGTACGGCGGTTCAGATGGAAATAGTCTCTGAACAATTCCATTATGGGCTCCTCTTGAAAGAACGCCTCATAGAGCACTTGGAAGTGACACATGTTTGTAACAGAGTTGGGGCCAGTATCTTGTGGATGAAGTTGAAAATCGACTAAAACGTCCCGGTAAAATTTAGAACCGGGCGGCTTAAAACCCCGGGCTAAGTGATCTACGAAAACAACGACCTCTCCTTCTTGAGGTGTGGGAGGGCATTCTTTGCCAGGAGCCTTCCAATGGATGGTATCTTTGCTGCCTAAGGTGTCGATCAGGACTAAATCGTCCAGTTGAGCCTCTGTGACGCGAGAAGGAACCCAGTTGCACTCATATACTTGCTTGGCCATGATGAAATCTACAAGGTAGATGATCCCGGTTCAAAAATGCATTGATTAAGGTACATTGGTATGTGCAATATGAAACCGGAGACAGATCTATCTAAACCAGAGTTTTATGAAGAAACAACAACTGGCGGTTCAATAAGGGGACTAATGGTATATACCGGTTTGGCAATTTTTTCTACAAAGTTAAACCGCCTGGTCTAAACATTGAAGCAAATGAGTAAGTTTACAGAAACAGATTTCCCAAGACTTCTCTACAACAACGGATCTGAAGCAAGTTCGGAAAAGAAGGAAAATATTCAAGGTTCAAAAAAGAACAATACTGAATCAATGGGCAAAGATACATATAGATCTATGGTCTTGAGGCATGAAACTGAAGGCGGATGCTAAAACCTACCGCTACATAGAGCAAGGATTCACAGACGCATCTAGGAGCTATCATATGAACACGGAACAGGCGATGAATACTAGAAGAACATGAAACCCTAGAACAGATCTGTGTTGAAAAGAACAGAAGACTTACTGGAGATGAGAAAGATGCGGAAGGTTGCCGCGATACTCTGGTGCGCCCAGGTTGATGCAGCGGCCAAGGTTGATGCAGAGGTTGACGGTGGCGGCGGAGCTCCGAAGCTGGGCTACGCGAGGAAGACGAAGAAGAAGGGCACGGAGGGGAAAAAGAAATGACCCTTCGGTCCTATTTTATAAGGCAAGGGACAGGAGTCAAGCGCGAAAATCAAGGGACCGAGGGTTTGGAAACGAAGATGTCGCCTTAATTGTCGCAAACCTATTAAAGTCCTTTATAACAGGTGACGTCACGCCGGTTTGCAACGACCAGAGAAGATGACATCACGGCGATTCAACAAACTACAAGAAGATATTGAAGATGAAGATTTTTGCTAAAGGATTGACATGAACATGTTCAAATCAATCTGGGGCCTAATGTTGGGGTTATTACTACTGGCGTAAACCGGCCTATCTGGGCCGGGTTAACTTCATCAGTAGTTAAGTATGTTAAAGCCCGAGAAGGCAGATGAGGGCTCAAGGCCCGTGGTCGGTTCAAGGCATGTAGCCGTAAACCGGCGTTGGTAGTTAACTTGTATTGTAAGTTAGGAATAAGTAGAGACCAAACCGGACACATCTATGAGCCGGTATTGGGACTTTGAGAACCGACAGGCGTCACCCGTGTATATAAGGGGACGACCCGGCGGCGGTTCAAGGACAACAGATAATGACTCGAGACACAGGAGAAGCTTGTTTGCTCCCTAGTCATCGAAACCCCATCAATTCCATCACAACTAGACATAGGCTTTTACCTTCATCGAAGGGGCCGAACTAGTATAAACTCTCTTGCGTCCCTGTGTCCGCTTTAACCCCTTCAAGCTAACCCGACGCGATGGCTCCACGACTAAGTCCTTTCTCTAGGACATCTGCCGTGACAAAACCACGACAGATAGGTTTGCAAGATAATAAAGATTACGTAATAAAGAGTAGGGGCTGTTTAGATAAGTACACAACTAAGTTAGTTCTAGTAAAGAGCTTTTTGTTACGAGAACTTTATTTGTCCCTAGGCAATCGATAACTAGACCGGTAATCATTATTGCAATTTTATATGAGGGAGAGGCATAAGCTAACATACTTTCTCTACTTGGATCATATGCACTTATGATTGGAAATCTAGCAAGCATCGCAACTACTAAAGATCATTAAGGTAAAACCCAACCATAGCATTAAAGCATCAAGTCCTCTTTATCCCATATGCAACAACCCCCTTACTCGGGTTAGTGTTTCAGTCACTCACGCAACCCACTATAAGTGAATCATGAATGTATTAGAACACCCTACAGCGGGGATCCCTCATGCTTGCGTGACACGGAGAGCACCATAGGATAGCACCAATAATAAAACATGCAACTCAAACCAATCTTGATCATCAAATAGCCCATAGGACAAAACGGATCTACTCAAACATCATAGGATAGCCATACATCATTGGGAAATAATATATAGCATTGAGCACCATGTTTAAGTAGAGATTACAACGGGTAAGAGAGAGGTTACACTGCTGCATAGAGGGGGGAAGAGTTCCTGATGATGGCGGTGAAGTTGTTGGTGAACATTGCACTGATGACGATGGCCACGGCAGCGTTCCGGCGCCACCGGAAGAGAAGGTGAGAGGGGGCCCCTTCGTCTTCTTCTTCCTTGACCTCCTCCCTAGATTGGAGAAGGGTTTCCCTTTTTGAGTCAAGCGATAATCCCTAAAGTATTCACGTTGATCCAACGTGTCTCCCATTACCAAATTGAATGGGGTTTTCTCTGGATTATCAAAGTAGTACATAATATCTGTCACATAACGAGCATCGAGGGTTTTAGGACATTCCTCATCTCCATGAGCAGCAGGTACACCTAATTTTTTTGGTATTTCATGTTCCATATCCATAACTAAAGATAAATAACAACTAAGAGCAGAAAATAAAAATTACTGAGTGATAAAGCAAACAAGCACACACGAGAATATTCACCCCACTCTATTGCTCTCCGGCAACGGTGCCAGAAAAAGGTCTTGATAACCCACAAGTATAGGGGATCAATTGTAGTCTCTTTCGATAAGAAAGAGTGTCGACCCCAACGAGGGGCTAAAGGTAGAACAAATATTCCCTCAAGTTCTATCGACCACCGATACAACTCTACCCACGCTTGACGTTCGCTTTACCTAGAACAAGTTTGAAACTAGAAGTACTTTGTAGGTGTTGTTGGATAGGTTTGCAAGATAATAAAGATTAAGTAAATAAAAGTAGGGGCTGTTTAGATAAGGACACAACTAAGTTAGTTTAGTAAAGAGATTTTTGTTACGAGAAAGTTATTTGTCCCTAGGCAATCGATAACTAGACCGATAATCATTATTTCAATTTTATATGAGGGAGAGGCATAAGCTAACATACTTTCTCTACTTGGATCATATGCACTTATGATTGGAACTCTAGCAAGCATCCGCAACTACTAAAGATCATTAAGGTAAAACCCAACCATAGCATTAAAGCATCAGGTCCTCTTTATCCCATACACAACAACCCCCTTACTCGGGTTTGTGTTTCAGTCACTCACGCAACCCACTATAAGCGAGTCATGAACATATTGCAACACCATACAGTGGGGATCCCTCAAGCTTGCGCGACATGGAGAGCACCATAGGACAACACCAATAATAAAACATGCAACTCAAACCAATCTTGATCATCAAATAGCCCATAGGACAAAACGGATCTACTCAAACATCATAGGATAGCCATACATCATTGGGAAATAATGTATAGCGTTGAGCACCATGTTTAAGTAGAGATTACAGCGGGTAAGAGAGAGGTTACACCGCTACAAAGAGGGGGGAAGAGTTGGTGATGATGGCGGTGAAGTTGTTGGTGAAGATTGCGGCGATGATGATGGCCACAGCAGCGTTCCGGCGCCACCGGAAGAGAAGAGGATAGGGGGCCCCTTTGTCTTCTTCTTCCTTGACCTCCTACCTAGATGGGAGAAGGGTTTCCCCT
>NC_041392.1:567175957-567374534 GCF_002162155.2 Triticum dicoccoides | reverse complement strand
GCCCCTCCGAGATTGGATCTGTCTCTCCGTCTCTCTCTGTTTCTGCGTTCCCTGATTCTGTCCTTTCACTGTTTCTTAAATTCCCGGAGATCCGTAACTCCGATTGGGCTGAAATTTTAACACAATCTCTATCCGGATAGTAGCTTTCTCGTGTAGAAAGAAGGGCATCAACCGCCTTACAGGGTGGCCACGAGGGCCCAGGGCGAGCCTGACACCCTGGGGCGCGCCCCCTACCTCGTGGCCCCCTCGGGCATCGTCTCGCGTTGGTTCTTCTTCCAAAAAATCACATATATTCCAAAAATCTCCGTCAGTTTTTATCCCATTTGGACTCCATTTGATATGGATTTACAGTGAAACAAAAAACCCGCAACAAACAGGAACTGACACTGGGCACTGGATCAATATGTTAGACCCAAAAAATAGTATAAAAAGTTGGCAAAAGTATATGAAAGTTGTATAATATTGGCATGGAACAATCAAAAATTATAGATACGACGGAGACGTATCAGCATCCCCAAGCTTAATTCATGCTCGTTCTCGAGTAGTTAAATGATAAAAAAAGATAATTTTTTATGTGGAATGCTACCTAGAATAATCTTGATCATGTAATCTAATCATGGCATGAATATTAAAACATGAGTGATTCAAGGCAATATTCTATCATTTGACATTAAGACAATAATACTTCAAGCATACTAATAAAGCAATCATGTCTTTTAAAAATAACAAGGCCAAAGAAAGTTATCCCTACAAAATCATATGCTCTGGCTTTGCTCCATCTTCACCACACAAAATATTCAAATCATGCACAACCCCGATGACAAGCCAAGCAATTGTTTCATACTTTTGATGTTCTCAAACCTTTTCAACTTTCACACAATACACGAGCGTGAGCCATGGACATAGCACTATGGGTGGAATAGAATATGATAGTGGAGTTTGTGTGGAGAAGACAAAAAATGAGAAAGTCTCACATCGACGCGGCTAATCAAAGGGCTATGGAGATGCCCATCAATTGATTTCAATGTGAGGAGTAGGGATTTCCATGCAACGGATGCACTAGAGCTATAAGTATATGAAAGCTCAAACTGAAACTAAGTGGGTGTGCATCCAACTTGCTTGCTCATGAAGACCTCGAGCATTTGAGGAAGCCCATCATCGGAATATACAAGCCAAGTTCTATAATGAAAATTCCCACTAGTATATGAAAGTGATAAATCGATGAGACTCTCTATATGAAGAACAAGGTGATACTTTGAAGCACAAGTGTGGTAAAAGGATAGTAACATTGTCCCTTCTCTCTTTTTCTCTCATTTTTTGTTTTTTTTTCTCTTTTTTTGGTGGGCTTCTTTGGCCTCTTTTTCCATTTGGGCTTCTTTGGCCTCTTTTATTTTGATAACCTCACACGGGACAATGTTCTAATAATGATGATCATCACACTTTTATTTATTTACAACTCGATACTAGAACAAAGATATGACTCTATATGAATGCCTCTGGCGGTGTACCGGGATTTGCAATGATCTAGCATAGCAATGACATCAAAAATTGGATAAGCAATGAAAACATCATGCTAGCTATCTTACAATCATGCAAAGCAATATGACAATAAATGCTCAAGTCATGTATATGATGATGATGGAAGTTGCATGGCAATATATCTCGGAATGGCTATGGAAATTCCATGATAGGTAGGTATGGTGGCTGTTTTGAGTAAGATATAAGGAGGCTTATGTGTGATAGAGCGTATCGTATCACAGGGTTTGGATGCACTAGCGAAGTTTGCACCAACTCTCGAGGTGAGAAAGGGCAATGCACGGTACCAAAGAGTCTAGCAATGATGGAAGGGTGAGAGTGCGCATAATCCATGGAACATTAGTCATAAGGAACTCACATACTTATTGCAAAAATTTATTAGCCATCAAAACAAATTACTACGCGTGTGCTCCTTGGGGGATAGATTGGTAGGAAAGGACCATCGCTCATCCCCGACCGCCACTCATAAGGAAGACAATCAATAAATACATCATGCTCCGACTTCATCACATAATGGTTCACCATACATGCATGCTACGGGAATCACAAACTTCAACACAAGTATTTCTAGAATCCACAACTGCCCACTAGCATGACTCTAATATCACCATCTTTATATCGCAAAACTATTGCAAGGAATCAAACATAACATATTCGGTGATCTACCAGTTTTATGTAGGATTTTCTGACTAACCATGTGAATGACCAGTTCCTATCATCTCTCCAAATAGATATAAGTGAAGCAAGAGAGTTTAATCCTATCTACAAAATATATTCCCATGCTCTAACAAATATAAGTGAAGCAAAAGAGCATTCTACAAATGGCGGTTTTCTATGTGAAGAGAAACAGGCAATCCAAACTTCAAAAGATATAAGTGAAGCACATGAAGGATTCTATAAAGCCATACCAAAAGGTATAAGTGAAGTGCAATGAGCATTCTATAAATCAACGATGGACTACCTCATACCAGCATGGTGCATCAAAGACAAGTGTAAACTAAATGCAAAAGACGCTCCAAGATTTGCACATATTGCATGAACGAAATGACTACGAAAACATACCGATATTTGTTGAAGAAAGATGGGATGCCTTCCGGGGCATCCCCAAGCTTAGAAGCTTGAGTCTCCTTGAATATTTACTTGGGGTGCCTTGGTAATCCCCAAGCTTGAGATCTTGCCTCTCCTTCTTATCCTCACATCGAGACATCCTCGATCTTCGAACACTTCATCCACACAAAACTCAACAGAAAGCTCGGTAAGATCCGTTAGTACAATAAAGCAAATCACTACTCTAAGTATTGTTGAAAACCAATTCATATTTTTTTTTGCATTATAGCTAGTTTTATATAACTTTTCCATGGCTTAATCCACTGATAGGAATCGATAGTTTCATCAAAACAAGCAAACTATGCATCAAAAACAGAATCTGTCTTAAACAAGACAGTCTGTAGTAATATGAACATTCACCATACTTCTGGTACTCCAAACATTCCATCAAAATTAGTGAAAATAAACAATTTGTATAGAAACACACTGAAAAAAGTTTCAGAGCCGTTTGACGTTCCAGTAAGAAAATGTAAAATCATGCACTACAGCCAAAGTTTCTGTCCTGCACCGCACAAACCAACAAGTAATCTAAAACATCCTAAAGGCAAACCTTGGCACAATAATTTTATAATACAATGGAATTGTTCAACGGGATAATTATTTTTGTTGGAAAGTTCCTGTAATCAAGATTCACAAAGTTTCCGTGAGCATGAACAAAGTTCAAGGAGCTCCCCCACTTCAACAATGCTTGTCTTTCTCACTTTCACTTTCCTTTCTGAAAGGTTTTGGGTTCCCCTCTTTATTTTTTGGTTTTTAAACTTTATAAAAGCACTCAACAGAAATAAATGACTCTCTAAAAGTTCCGGGTTGTCTCCCTGGCAGCGCTTTCTTTAAAGCCATTAAGCTAGGTATATAGTGCTCAAGTAATGGATCCACCCGGATCCCAAGGGATATCAAAGCCAATTTGAATCAACAATGATTTGTAATTTAGTAGTGAGCACAAAGTAACATATATCAAGCAATGATGAAGTCTAACTCTCTTCATATGCATCAGCATGTCATACAAGAACAATTCATGCACATCAAGTAAAGGCCAATACATAGCATAAGCAGTTTCTTGCAATTCTATCATGTGGGAAACATAGAGAGGTGGAGATATAGTTCCTCTCTCATACTAATTGCAAGTAGGAGAAGAAAGCACATGCATATTATATCTATCAAAATCATCATGTGCAACTGTAAAAGGAACCCATCAATATAATCCTTAACAAGAGCAAACTTGTCTGATATAGTGTAGTTGGGGGAATTAAAAAAGATAATAGGACTATCATGCATGGGTGCAATAGCAATAATTTCATGTTTAACATAAGGAACTATAGCAAGTTCATCTCCATAAGCATAATTCATATTGGCAACTTGGCAACAAGCATAGCAAGCATCATCAAAAAGGGATATTTCAAAAGAATCAACGGGATCAAAGCAATTATCATAGCATTCATCCTTCGGTAAGCACGAAGGGAAATTAAAAATGTATGAGTTGAAGAGTTACTCTCATTAGAAGGTGGGGACAGGTGATCAATCCGCTCTTCCTCCTTTTGTTCTTCGCTCTCCTCCTCATCTTTTTCATCCAATGAGCTCATAGTTTCATCAATTTCTTCTTCCATAGATTCCTGCAAAATATTATTCTCTTCTCTGACAGCGGAGACTTTCTCAATAAACGCATCAATATTGGAATTGTATTCATAATTCTCATAA
This sequence comes from Triticum dicoccoides, assembly GCF_002162155.2. Classification (NCBI taxonomy): domain Eukaryota; kingdom Viridiplantae; phylum Streptophyta; class Magnoliopsida; order Poales; family Poaceae; genus Triticum; species Triticum dicoccoides. The sequence continues at coordinate 567,370,196 of NC_041392.1, read as the reverse complement.
CAATATTTAAGGATAGCTAAATTTTTAGGTCTGTAGACAGCATCATAAAGATTTTCATATTCTTTGAACATAGATTCAATTTCATAAGCACCCATAAAAGCAACAAATTCCTCTATTTGTTCCACATCATAATAGTCATATATACCTCTATCATAAGAAGCCAAAGTTTGATTATCATTAAATTCACAAGAAAAGGGAAGGTGTGGAGCCTTCATCCTAGAGCAACAAGTATAATCATATCTCAAGCATAGTTGCCTAGCATACCAATACAACATATAAATTTGATCCCATAATAGTTTCCCTTTTTGAGTCAAGCGATAATCCCTAAAGTATTCACGTTGATCCAACGTGTCTCCCATTACCAAATTGAATGGGGTTTTCTCTGGATTATCAAAGTAGTACATAATATCTGTCACATAACGAGCATTGAGGGTTTTAGGACGTTCCTCATCTCCATGAGCAGCAGGTACACCTAATTTTTTTGGTATTTCGTGTTCCATATACATAACTAAAGATAAATAACAACTAAGAGCAGAAAATAAAAATTACTGAGTGATAAAGCAAACAAGCACACACGAGAATATTCACCCCGCTCTATTGCTCTCCGGCAACGGTGCCAGAAAAAGGTCTTGATAACCCACAAGTATAGGGGATGAATTGTAGCCTCTTTCGATAAGTAAGAGTGTCGAACCCAACGAGGGGCTAAAGGTAGAACAAATATTCCCTCAAGTTCTATCGACCACCGATACAACTCTACCCACGCTTGACGTTCGCTTTACCTAGAACAAGTTTGAAACTAGAAGTACTTTGTAGGTGTTGTTGGATAGGTTTGCAAGATAATAAAGATTATGTAAATAAAAGTAGGGGCTGTTTAGATAAGGACACAACTAAGTTAGTTTAGTAAAGAGATTTTTGTTACGAGAAAGTTATTTGTCCCTAGGCAATCGATAACTAGACCGATAATCATTATTTCAATTTTATATGAGGGAGAGGCATAAGCTAACATACTTTCTCTACTTGGATCATATGCACTTATGATTGGAACTCTAGCAAGCATCCGCACCTTCTAAAGATCATTAAGGTAAAACCCAACCATAGCATTAAAGCATCAAGTCCTCTTTATCCCATACACAACAACCCCCTTACTCGGGTTTGTGTTTCAGTCACTCACACAACCCACTATAAGCGAGTCATGAACGTATTGCAACACCATACAGTGGGGATCCCTCAAGCTTGCGCGACACGGAGAGCACCATAGGACAACACCAATAATAAAACATGCAACTCAAACCAATCTTGATCATCAAATAGCCCATAGGACAAAATGGATCTACTCAAACATCATAGGATAGCCATACATCATTGGGAAATAATGTATAGCGTTGAGCACCATGTTTAAATAGAGATTACAGCGGGTAAGAGAGAGGTTACACCGCTGCATAGAGGGGGGAAGAGTTGGTGATGATGGCGGTGAAGTTGTTGGTGAAGATTGCAGCGATGATGATGGCCACAGCAGCGTTTCGGCGCCACCGGAAGAGAAGAGGATAGGGGGCCCCTTTGTCTTCTTATTCCTTGACCTCCTACCTAGATGGGAGAAGGGTTTCCCCTCTGTTCCTTGGCCTCCATGGCGTGGGAGGGGCGAGAGCCCCTCCGAGATTGGATCTGTCTCTCTCTGTTTCTGCGTTCCCTGATTCTGCCCTTTCACTGCTTCTTAAATTCCCGGAGATCCGTAACTCCGATTGGGCTGAAATTTTAACACAATCTCTATCCGGATATTAGCTTTCTTGCGGTGAAAGAAGGGCATCAACCGCCTTACGGGGTGGCCACGAGGGCCCAAGGCGCGCCTGACCCCCTGGGGCATGCCCCCTGCCTTGTGGCCCCCTCGGGCATCGTCTCGCATTGATTCTTCTTCCCAAAAATCACATATATTTGAAAAAAATCTCTGTCAGTTTTTATGCCATTTGGACTCCATTTGATATGGATTTACAGTGAAACAAAAAACATGCAACAAACAGGAACTGACACTGGGCACTGGATCAATATGTTAGTCCCAAAAAATAGTATAAAAAGTTGGCAAAAGTATATGGAAGTTGTATAATATTAGCATGGAACAATCAAAAATTATAGATACGACAGAGACGTATCATTCCCTGATAGTTTGAATCAGACGGGTTAAGAGGTTGATGAAAAAGACCTGCCTTGGGATAAGCTAAGTCAGAAATTTGTGAAACCTCGGCATAATGCTTGCGAGGAAACGGTGTGTTTGATAAACCAGAGGATAAAACCCCACCGCCGCTGTCGTGCGGCGACCTTCATGTTGTTGTTTCTTCAAAATAAAGTTCGGATCCAAGTAAGAAAAAGGGTGAGAAAATCTTACTTTCTGGCTTGCTTGTCGAGTTTTCTGTATTGGAAGAGGTTCTGAGCCGGAGGAAAGAGTAAATACCTCTTCATCGTCTGCACGGCCGGCCTCCACATCATCCTAATAATGGTCATTGTCAATAAGATGTACAAAAATGAGCAAAGGGAATCAAGTTATACCTCCGACTCTTCATCATCGTCATTATCATCCAAGTTGAATAACTCGGCGGGATTGGTCTTCTTCTTGGCAGGCTCTTTGATAGCTTTGCTCTTTTTCCGAGTCTTCTTGACCGGATTATCTAATTTCTTCTTCCAAAAATAGGAATCGACCTATGCAAATACAATGGGTTATGAGAAGACAGTTTGAATGAAAGACAGTGCTTAAGACAGAAATAGCTTAAAAGCTTACAGCTGGTGGTTGGTTGAGAGCATAGAAAAGATTCAGTCCAACTTTGTTGCAATCTTCCAGACTCTCGTTCAGGAGAGATTTGGTCATGTTATTGATGTCCTCTTCAGTCATCTCTGTATGGAAGTGGCGAAGCGGATCTTTCAAATCACCAGTATACTCACACATTAAGCCGGGTCGGCGGCTTAGGGGCAATATCCTCCATGAAACCCAGCACCAGACAAGGTTGATGCCGGTTAAACTGTTAGCCATGAAGGCTCCGATTTTTGTAAAAATGGGCGCATATTTGGCCCGTTCCTTTTGTGCTGATACGATCTGGAAGAGGATGCATGTTGCTAAGCCGGCTGGCGCGGTAACCCGGCAGAGGATTTTCCCGTTCAGGAGAAGTGTCTTTGCAATAGAACCAGGTTTGGTTCCAGTCTTTGGGATGACTGGGTAGAGTGGTGGCAAGGAAGGTGGCTTCTTTCTGTCACTGTATAGAGATACCGCCGAATTCTAGGCTGGCCCCGTCTATGAACTCGTTCTACCGGTTTAAATAATAGAATTCCCTAAATAGTTCTACAGTGGGCTCCGATGTCTACTACACAACCTTCTTCTTGTAGATGTTGTTGGGCCTCCAAGTGTAGAGGTTTGTAGGACAGTAGCAAATTTCCATCAATTGGATGACCTAAGGTTTATCAATCCGTGGGAGGCGTAGGATGAAGATGGTCTCTCTCAAGCAACCCTGCAACCAAATAGCAAAGAGTCTCTTGTGTCCCAACACACCCAATACAATGGTAAATTGTATAGGTGCACTAGTTCGGCGAAGATATGGTGATACAAGTGCAGTATGGATAGTAGATAATGGTTTTTGTAATCTCAAAATATAAAAACAGCAAGGTAACAAGTGGTAAAAGTGAGCACAAACGGTATTGCAATGCGTTGAAACAAGGCCTAGGGTTCATATTTTCACTAGTGCAAGTTCTCTCAACAATAATAACATAATTGCATCATATAACTATCCCTCAACATGCAACAAAGAGTCACTCCAAAGTCACTAATAGCGGAGAACAAACGAAGGGATTATTGTAGGCTATGAAACCACCTCAAAGTTATCCTTTCTGATCGATCTATTCAAGAGTCCATAGTAAAATAACATGAAGCTATTCTTTCCGTTCAATCTATCATAGAGTTCGTACTAGAATAACACCTTAAGACACAAATCAACCAAAACCCTAATGTCACCTAGATACTCCAATGTCACCTCAAGTATCCGTGGGTATGATTATACGATATGCATCACACAATCTCAGATTCATCTACTGAACCAACACAAAGAACTTCAAAGAGTGCCCCAAAGATTCTACTGGAGAGTCAAGACAAAAACATGTGCCAACCCCTATGCATAAGTTCACGAGGTCACAGAACTCGCAAGTTCATCACCAAAACATACATCAAGTGGATCACGTGATATCCCATTGTCACCACAGATAAGCACATGCAAGACATACATCAAGTGCTCTCAAATCCTTTAAGAATTAATCCGATAAGATAACTTCAAAGGGAAAACTCAATTCATCACAAGAGAGTAGAGGGGGAGAAACATCATAAGATCCAACTATAATAGCAAAGCTCGCGATACATCAAGATCGTGCCGACTCAAGAACACGAAGAGAGAGAGAGAGAGATCAAACACATAGCTACTGGTACATGTTGGGTTTCGTAGTAATTTCAAAAAAATTCCTACGCACACGCAAGATCATGGTGATGCATAGCAACGAGAGGGGAGAGTGTGATCTCCGTACCCTTGTAGATCGACAACGGAAGCGTTAACTTGGTTGATGTAGTCGTACGTCTTCACGGCCCGACCGATCAAGCACCGAAACTACGGCACCTCCGAGTTCTAGCACACGTTCAGCTCGATGACGATCCCCGGACTCCGATCCAGCAAAGTGTCGGGGAAGAGTTCTGTCAGCACGACGGCGTGGTGACGATCTTGATGTACTACCGTCGCAGGGCTTCGCCTAAGCACCGCTACAATATTATCGAGGACTATGGTGGAAGGGGGCACCGCACACGGCTAAGAATATGATCACATGGATCAACTTGTTGTCTAGGGGTGCCCCCTTCCCCCGTATATAAAGGAGAAAGGGGAGGAGGCCGGCCGGCCCCTATGGCGCGCCAAGGAGTCCTCCTCCTAGTAGGAGTAGGACTCCTACTAGGAGGGGGAAAGAAGTGGGGAGGGAGAAGGAAAGGGGGGCGCCGCCCCCCCTCTCCTAGTCCAATTGGGACCAGGGGGGAGGAGGCGCGCGGCCCACCTTTGGCTGCCCCTCTCTCTCTCCACTAAGGCCCATATGGCCCATTACTTCTCCCGGGGGGGTTCCGGTAACCCTCCGGCTCTCCGGTTTTCTCCGAAATCACCCGGAACACTTCCGGTGTCCGAATATAGCCGTACAATATATCAATCTTTATGTCTCGACCATTTCGAGACTCCTCGTCATGTCCGTGATCACATCCGGGACTCCGAACAACCTTCGGTACATCAAAATGCATAAACTCATAATATAACTGTCATCGTAACCTTAAGCGTGCGGACCCTACAGGTTCGAGAACAATGTAGACATGACCGAGACACGTCTCCGGTCAATAACCAATAGCAGAACCTGGATACTCATATTGGCTCCTACATATTCTACGAAGATCTTTTATCGGTCAGACCGCATAACAACATACGTTGTTCCCTTTGTCATCGGTATGTTACTTGCCCGAGATTCGATCGTCGGTATCCTATACCTACTTCAATCTCGTTACCAGCAAGTCTCTTTACTCGTTCTGGAATACATCATCCCGCAACTAACTCATTAGTTGCAATGCTTGCAAGGCTTTAGTGATGTGCATTACCGAGAGGGCCCAGAGATACCTCTCCGACATTCGGAGTGACAAATCCTAATCTCGAAATACGCCAACCCAACATGTACCTTTGGAGACACCTGTAGAGCTCCTTTATAATCACCCAGTTACGTTGTGACGTTTGGTAGCACACAAAGTGTTCCTCTGGCAAACAGGAGTTGCATAATCTCATAGTCATAGGAACATGTATAGGTCATGAAGAAAGCAATAGCAACATACTAAATGATCGTGTGCTAAGCTAATGGAATGGATCATGTCAATCAGATCATTCAACTAATGATGTGATCCCGTTAATCAAATAACAACTCTTTGTCCATGGTTAGGAAACATAACCATCTTTGATTAACGAGCTAGTCAAGTAGAGGCATACTAGTGACACTCTGTTTGTCTATGTATTCACACATGTATTATGTTTCCAGTTAATACAATTCTAGCATGAGTAAGAAACTTTTATGAAAGTGCAACTATCCCTAGGTGGTTTTGGTAATTCATAACAACATATAGCTCATTGAGCTAATGCTATTCCAAGATGATTATTTCAGGAAAGCTCAATGATTGGCATGGCATGGATGTGAAAGTGGAACCCTCAAAATGCTAAGGACAAAGGATTGGCTCAAGCTCAAAAGCTCAAGACTCTTCATTTTATATTTTAGTGATCCAAGATCACATTGAGTCTTTAGGAAAAGCCAATACTATCAAGGAGGGATGAGGTGTTGCTTAATGAGCCTCTTGCTTCATGTGCTTAGTGATATGCTCCAAAACCCTCAACTACTTTCCCATATCCACATATGACCTAAACCCTAAGCCAAACTCGGTCCTACCGATTCTTCCTATCCGGCGCCACCGAGTTTCACTTGTCATTAGCCACTGCCAAACCCTAGCAATTCGGTCCTACCGATAGGGATCTCGGTCTCACCGAGATGGGGTTGCAAACTCTCTGTTTCCCTTTCGTAACTTTTCGGTCCCACCGAAAGAGCGAATCGGTCCCACCGAGATTGCAATGTAAACTCAGTGTTTCCCCTTTGTAACTTTTTGGTCTCACCGAGTTCCACTCGGTCTCACCGAAAGAGCAAATCGGTCCCACCGAGTTTGCCTGACCAACTCTCTGGTTAGCTAGTTACCAAATTCGGTCTCACCGAGTTTGTGTAATCGGTCTCACCGAGATTACGTTATGCCCAAACTCTAACCGAATCGGTCCTACCGAGTTGCATGTCAGTCCCACCGAAATCACTAACGGTCACTAGGTTTACATTTTCGGTCCGACCGAGTTTATTGATTCGGTTCCACCGAGATTGGAAAACTGTGTAACGGTTGGATTTTGTGTGGAGGCTATATATACCCTCCACCTCTTTCTCATTCAGTGAGAGAGCCATCAGAACACACACACCTTTCCAACTCATATGTTCTGAGAGAAAACCACCTACTCATGTGTTGAGACCAAGATATTCCATTCCTACCATATGAATCTTGATTTCTAGCCTTCCCAAGTTGCTTTCCACTCAAATCTTCTTTCCACCAAATCCAAATCCTATGAGAGAGAGTTGAGTGTTGGGGAGACTATCATTTGAAGCACAAGAGCAAGGAGTTCATTACCTGCACACCATTTGTTACTTCTTGGAGAGTGGTGTCTCCTAGATTGGCTAGGTGTCACTTGGGAGCCTCCGACAAGATTGTGGAGTTGAACCAAGGAGTTTGTAAGGGCAAGGAGATCGCCTACTTCGTGAAGATCTACCGCTAGTGAGGCAAGTCCTTCGTGGGCGATGGCCATGGTGGGATAGACAAGGTTGCTTCTTCGTGGACCCTTTGTGGGTGGTTGCTTCTTCGTGGTCCCTTCATGGGTGGAGCCCTGTGTGGACTCGCGCAATCGTTGCCCTTGGGTGGAGCCCTATGTGGACTCGCGCAACCGTTACCCTTCGTGGGTTGAAGTCTCCATCAACGTGGTGTAGGATAGCACCACCTATCCGAACCACGGGAAAAACATCCGTGTCTCCAATTGCGTTTGAATTCTCCAAACCCTTCCCTTTACATTCTTGCAAGTTGCATGCTTTACTTTCCGCTGCCAATATACTCTTTGCATGCTTGCTTGAATTGTGTGATGATTGCTTGACTTGTCCTAAAATAGCTAAAATCTGCCAAGAACTAAAATTGGGAAAAGGTTAAGTTTTCATTTGGTCAAGTAGTCTAATCACCCCCCTCTAGACATACTTTCGATCCTACATTTTATCATGATATAAGGAAATAAATAATAACTTTATTATTGCCTCTAGGGCATATTTCCTTCAGTACATACCCTCAGCCCCGAGGGTGAACTACTCCCTCCTCGTCATGGAGAGCGCCGTGAGGATGAAGATGGCCATCGGAGAGGGATTCCCCCCTCCGACAGGGTGCCGGAACCGGTCTAGATTGGTTTTCAATGACTATTGAGGCTTCTGGTGGTGGAACTCCCGATCTATTCTGCTCCTCGATGTTTTTAGGGTACATGGACATATATAGGCGAAAGAAGTCGGTCAGGGGAGCCACGAGGGGCCCATCAGGGTGTGGGGCGCGCCCAGGGGGGCAGGCGCGCCTCCCTGCCTCGTGGATTGCTTCCGTTTGGACTCCGTTTCCAAAAATAACTCTCCTGAAGCTTCCTTGACGTCTACTCCAAGTCTCCTGGATTGCTTCCATTCCAAAAATAACTCTCCTGAAGGTTTCATTCTGTTTGGACTCCGTTTGATATTCCTTTTCTTCAAAACACTAAAATAGGCAAGAAAACAACAATTTGGGCTAGGCCTCCGGTTAATAGGTTAGTCCCAAAAATAATATAAAAGTGTAAAATAAAGCCCACTAACATCTAAAACAAATAATATAATAGCATGGAACAATCAAAAATTATAGATACGTTGGAGACGTATCAGGCTCCTATTGAAGGTACACCTCGCAGAATACTTGAACAGATGTTGGAGACAGAATTTGTTCCGACGTCTTGTGGATGGAGCTTGAAAAAATTCAGCACATCACGGAAGAATTTGGAGCCGGGGGGGGGGGGGGGAAACCCCGGAGCATGTGATCAGTAAAGACAACTATTTCACCATCCTGGGCTCAGGAGGGGTTTCTGTGCCTGGGACCCTCCAATGAATAACGTCTTTTTTTGGCTAGGATCCCTGTTTGAACATACTCATTCAATTCTTCCTCGGTAACCCGAGAAACAACCCAGTTGCATGCAGTGACAGTCTTGCACATTTTGAGGGTAAGGCCTAAAAGAAAGGATTATTACCAATTTAAGATTATGCTATTAAATCGGATCGTTGATCCAAAAGTGAAGTGTTCTAAGAAGCCATCGCATTAAGCCGGAAGATGAACACTGAAGTACGTGGATATTCATATTGACGAGTTAAAAGGGGACTAATGGTACCTGCCGGTTTAAGGATTATGCCGTCAAGCCAGCCAGAGTTTAAAGGTCAAATACATTGTGCAGAGCCAAATTATGATGATGAATAAACAAGCATGATTAAACCGGAGAGTATTGTTGGATTATGCAGGTTATGAAGCGTATGATGGCGGCATAAATGGGGCCTATTGTCATATGGCAGATCACGGTTTATGGTATAAGCCGCCATGGCAGTTATAGTACTTCAAATCTATCGGTAAAAATTATGCTAAGTGATGGACAAACAAATTTCACAAAATGGAGCTATAATTTTGGATATGCAGCAGTTCAGAAAAGGCAGTATTCTAAACCTAAGGTGGCGGCAGCAGAAAAGTTTGTGTGCTCTGAGGAGATCTTCTATGGAGAGAATGTATTCTGATGATAAAAACGAATGCTAAACTACTACCGCACAAGTTTCATACCATGTTCAGATCAAAAAGCTACTTGAGCTAAAGGAGAAAACGAAGAACGGTGAGGAACATCAATGAACAAAGCAAACCCTAATGCAGATCTGAGGTAAAAGGAGATGAGTACTTACAAACGCTGATGGATAGTGGTGGTGCACAGGAGTTCTCTGGTCTGCTCAGCCTGATATAGCGGCCTGAGTTGGCGCAGCGGACGGAGGTCGACGGCGGCGGAGCTCGGTCTGCAGAGGAGTCACGAGGAGGAAGACGAAGACGAGGAGGCAAGGGGGAAAATGACAAATTCCCCTCTCCCTATTTATAAGGAGATGGATAACAGGCATGCACGGGAATCGAGGAGGCCAAAAAAGTGATTATGTGGCTACACGGGCACCTCGAATTTCGGAAAGACCATTAAAGATAAATATATATTAAGATGTTCTGAGCTTCGTCTGAAGTTAATGCAAGATGACGTCGTGGCGGGTTAAAATAATTCTGTGAGCTCATGTCATGGCGGGTCAACATAATTCTGTGAGCTGACGTCATGGTGGGTTATAGAGAGTTCATAAAAATTGATGATGCAAGATTCTGCTAAGTCAAATGTTGAAGATTGATGTGAACAGGTGCAAATCAACCTGGGGCCTAATGTTGGGGATATAAATATTGGGTATGACCCGCCCAAGAGGGGCCGGGTCATTCCACTGGTGACTTATCAATGAAGATGGCAGGTCATGGCAAGCCTATTGACGGCCCAAGACCTAGATGCAACTTGAGGCCCAAGAGGACGAACCGCCATATGTATAACTTATATTGTAAGGCAAGCTTAGTTAGTCATCGAGCCGAACAAGTTGTATATGAGCCGGTCGGGACTGTGTAAGGCTCCGGGCATCAACCTGTGTATATAAAGGGGTGACCCAGTGGTGAGTTAAGAACAAGAAAGAAGAGATCGAGAACTAGGTCAAGCGTATTCGCTCCCTGGTAATCGAAACCCAAGCAATACAATCCCAAAACTGGAGTAGGCCTTTACCTCCACTGCGAGGGGCTGAACCAGTATAAACTCTCAGTGACCTTTGTCCCGATTAACCCCTTTAAGCTAACCTAGTTGCGATGGCTCCACGACTAAGTCCTTTTGCCAGGACATCTGTCGTGTTAAGTCCACGGCATAGAGGGTTGGAATAATGACCTGGCGGTGTTAACACCTGCTGAGGCAGGCTTAAGTTCAAACAAGGCATGTTTGTTACACGCGGTTGAGCCGTCGCCTTGGTCACGGGCACCTCGGGAGCCCAGGTCATACCGGGTGGGTTACTTGGCCCTGCCCCGGGTGAATTGAAAAGATTCCTTGCCTCAAACTCCAAACGTAGACGGCTCTGGTGTCTCCTTTGAAGAACAGCATTTGATGCATTCTGATCCAAATTTAACCAAAAAGCCTCTGCTTGAATCCGGTGTGACTCGGCCTCCAACGCGGCTCGCTCCGTTGCCATCCTGGCATTCTCAGTGTTGAGCTCCTCTTTACCCTGAGTTACCCCATCCCACAGTTTTGCAACTTCCACATAATGATGTGCCTGAGTCATCGGGGTTACCTCTGCAGCCAACAGAGTCGCCAAAGCATCCAAGAGTTCGGATAGCATCCAAGAGTATTGTCCAGTAACTACCAAGCAACGGAGTTGCTAGGAATATTGCTTTCACACATCACGGTTCACCTGTCGGCATTCCGGTTATAATAACACGGAACTGAGGAATGAACAATGATGGCAAGAAGCATTACTGCGTCAAGAATTCATAAGAGGTGGTGCAATTCTCATGATAGTCCTGACATAAAAGGGGTAATACTCCAGGGTAGAACAGAGAAAAACCTGGATGGCATTTGATCTGCAGAACACAACTACTTTGACCCAATCCTGGATATGGATGAGGTACTGGAGTTTGTTTCTCCTAGTCATCCTGAAATAGAATGGCTCGACGGACCACGAGAAAAATAAGCATCAATAACACGAATGCACAACTAAAGAGGGACAATTCAAAGGAACATATAACTTTTGGAGTTGTGGATGTATAGCTTAATATGTCGAACCAAGTTCAACAGGTTTTCTTCCAGATAACCCATGCAGAGAGGTAGGGTTGGCAGAGTCACAACATAGAATGGAGAACTCATCAGGAGCACTCTGTCGTGACCTTTTGGTTCAAAAGAACTCCTGCCAAGAATGGCTCATGATAATTGGAAGAAGGATGTACCACGAACCTCGAGGACTATCGCAAAGGTTACTAATATCCTAAAGGAACTAGCAACACTATCAACATGAGGTAAGTAGGGTGAATCTCGGGTTCGAGAACCCATGAATAGAGTACCTACTACTACATGGCATCACGGGATGCTTTCGAGAATAATGGCCAGAATCACACACTGGGGATACAAAACATGGCTAGATCACTAGGTGACTCCCTAAAACACCTAGGGTCATAGTAATAGCTCCAGCATATATGTCGAGGCAACAAAGTACCTCAACTCACCAATTAGTGTGATTAATCTGGCCCAAATGGACATCAGGAACAGGAGGAAGGGGTTTGCAAATGCATCAGACTACTTAGAAACCTGGGATGACTCGGACAGCATAACGGTTGTAAATGCTCAAAAAGATTTGAGACAACCTGCAAAAAAGGTGGCATCGCCACTCAACAACAATATAGGTTCCGAGATCAACTGACAACATACGGAGGTAGTAGGAACGGAATTGAGGCTTGAAACTATCAATTCTATAAGTCTATGGATTAGTAACACGTCATCCTGATAGATAGATGAGAAGGCCTAGTTCTTAATCCCCGTAGAAAAGAAGAGGTTGACTCAGATCAGAAGGGCATAAGATATAAGGAGTAAAAAGAGCCTTACGTTACCTTCCACAATCAATTCCCTTACATAACTAAAGCATTTCTAGACTCGACTTCGACCAATTTGGCTTGGTAATCCTACATGTAGTCAGGCTCTAATACCAACGCTGTCGGGACCCCGATCCTAAGCCACATCGATCTAGCATGTAACACATCATATCACCTTGCGGCCTCACGCACGGTATTCCCACTGGTGCCACCTTACCTGGCCCGGGACCGGTTGCGCCTTTTGGCTCACGTATATGATAGTGTCGCTAGCATCCATATGATAGAGAACCCGGGCCGACATGGCTAGTCGTGAACCTAAAGCGACACTAACCCATGGGGACAGGCATACATGAATCAACTTCAAGCATGTCGGTCAGCAGCGTGTGAATCCGGGATGTAGCACTAGGCTAACAGGACTCCGGGAACCCGGGCTGTAGCAGGCTAGGCAGGACTCCGGATGTCACCGCGTGACATTTCCCCGAAGGGACAGACACAGGAACGAAGTGAAACACATGCCGGCCAGTCAAGTGTCCTAAGCAGTAGTGCTGGGCTAGCAGGACTCCGGTGAACCGGGCTGTAGCGGACTACTATGGCTCAAGGAGGCACTAACTACATTTCCCCATAAGAGAGGCTACCAAGGATAAACAACTAGATTGTCAGATCCCACACATAGCAAGCATTTCAATCATACACACAAGATGCTCGATATGTGTAAATACAACATGGCATCACAACATAACTCTACGACTCCAGTATTTATTCATTAGGCTCCAAGGAGCGAGATATTACAAACATGGGTCTCATGACCCAACATACAGAGCATACAAGCAACAAGCACATGCGGAAGCTTAACTTGTCTGAGTACAGACAACTACAAATGAAGAAGGCTGGGAAGCCTGACTATCTACCAGATCCTACCAAAGGCACAAGATCGTAGCTGAGGTAACAAGCTAAACGTCGAAGTCCATGCAGAACTACTAGCGAGACTGACGTCTCTCTACAAAACATAAAATAGGCAAACGTGAGTACAAATGTACCCAGCAAGACTTACATCAGAACTAGCTACATATGCATCGGTATCAACAAGGGGGGGTGGTGGAGTTTAACTGCAGCAAGCCAACTTTGACTCAGTGGCTAACCTGAACTACGATTGCAAGCAACTCTTTTGAGGTGGCGCACACGAGTCCACATATTCACCATTCAATACACCACTATGGATCCGCTCCCGTCTCCCTACGAGAAGGCCATCCATAGCACTCACACTTATCTTGCGAGTTTTAGAGTATCCACTTTCACTTGTCTATGAACTATTATAGGCAACCCAGAAGTCCATTACCGCGGACACGGCTATTCGAATAGATGATGTTAACCCTGCAGGGGTGTACTTCTTCACACACGCTCTCACCACTTACCGCCGTTTACACGACATGTACTCGGCAACCTTCAAGGGAAGCCCAACGAGGGTGTCGGCCATGGCCTACTTAAACACTCAAGTCTCTAGTCCAGGTTTATCGCCTATCCATGTTCCATCCGCAGGGAGTCCGGCCGAGGTTTCCACATACGGCCCCGAACGATGTGTACAGGGTTCCGAGACACCAAACGGGCGCCCGGCATGCCCGGCCACAGTGTATCTACCGCAACATAGCCCACCCCTAGGGTCAGCGCTACGCACGGCCGCCAACACATATCGTATAAACACCAGAAACTAGTTGCAACTCCTGGACAGAGGACAAGGGTGATCAAGAAGCCGAGAGGGTCCATTGGTTTCGGGCCCAATGCATGGTAGTAACTGTTTCATGGATCACAAACACAGAACTCAGTTCCTAAGAACGGTTTCAATGAGACAACCCACCATGTACTCCTACATGGCCTCTCACCGCTACCTTTACCAAATCGTGTTCACACACTTATCTCACACACTGTAGGACATGTTTACACACCTCCGGTTCATCCCCGATGAACCAGACCTGACACGACTCTATGCAATAGCAGGCATGACAAACAAGCATGAATGAGTAGGCACATTAATGCTCAAACAACTCCTACTCATGCTAGTGGGTTTCATCTATTTACTGTGGCAATGACAGGTCATGCAGAGGAAAGGGGTTCAACTACCGCAACATGTAACAGTTGAATCGTTGTTGTCCTAATGCGGTAAAAGAGAGCCGGAGCGAGAGAGTGGGATTGTATCAGAATGAACAAGGGGTTTTTGCTTGCCTGGCACTTTTGAAGATATCATTGGGTCTTCATCAGTGTCAATGATCACAACATCGAAACAACGTCTATCGAGAGGGGACAAATACCGGCAACAGAGAAAGAAACACAATCAATGCAATGCACAATATGATGCATGATCATGACATGTCAATATGCTGTGGTTTCAGCTAATGCAGCTAGCAACATGTTAAATGGAGTTGGTTTGAACCCTAGGTTCAAATTCAAACTCCATATGTGAGAGTTTAAATTCCATTTATATGAATTTGCCTAATCAGCAGCCATAAGTTGTTCTAACATGTATGAAAATGGTACAGATGGATAGATTGGATTTTTCTGATCATTTTTCATATATAATTTATTTCATTTGGAGTTACGGTTGAATTTCTATGATTTTTAGAAGTTTTGGGTATTTTCTAGAATTACTTGAATAAGAATAAATCCAGAGAATGTATTACTGCGTCAGCATGAGGTCATGCTGACGTCAGCAAGTCAACAGGGGCTGGTCCAGGTCAAACCTGACCTGTGGGGCCTACTGGTCAGTGACACACGGCTGGCATGAGTCACTGACGTGTGGGGCCGGTCAAAGGCCACGTCAGCAAGTCAAACTGACGGGTGGGGCCAGCTGGGTTAATAACTAATCTAAACAGAACATTAAGTTAAACTAAACATGCACTGGGCCCACATGGCAGTGGCTCTAGGGAGTTTTAGCAGGGTCATTAGTGGCTAATGATGAGCCATGTCATCAGTCGCCGGAGTTTCGCCGGCGACGACCATTTCGCGCGGCGGAGATCGTCGAGATCTCGCTACAACCCACGGTTTGAGGCGGGGTTTGCTCCTACGGCTTCCTGGCATTCTCGCGCATCTAGGGATGGTAGCGGCAGTAGCTGGGATGGCCGGGGTTGACGGCGGCGAGCACTTCCGCGGCGGCCAGAGTTTGGGCACCTGCGGGTTTGGCGTTGTGGTGCACGGGAGGGGAACTGATGGGTTCTACATGCTCCTGGTGAGGTGTGGAGCACGTTGCCGTGCTCGGGAGTGAGCTGCGGTGGCTCTGGTCTCGTCTGCATCATCACCGGCGGCGAGGAGCTCACGGCGCCGGTGAAAAGGGCGGCCAGAGTGCGGGAACGAGTGCGGGGAGGAGGGGGAAAGGTGTGGGAGCTCACAATGATCTCGAGGAAGGACTCAGCAGGCTCGGGGACGACCGGAAGGCGACGAATCCGTCGATGGAGTCCGGCGGCCGTGCTCGGGGAAGACGACTCATGGCGGCGATGTCGGGCTCCCGCGGTGGCGTGGCTCGGGGTGGAAGAAAGAGGGGGTCGAGGCGGAGCCTCTGGGCTGGTCAGGGAAGCGAGGGGGAGGTCGGTCGACGCGGCAACGACGAGCGGCGGCGACGGCTGCGCTCGGGCAAGAGGGGAAGGGAGAGCAGAGGAGGGGAGGAGGCCATGGGAGAGTGAGAGGGTCTAGGGGAAGGTCGGGCGATGCACGTGGCGCTCGGGGTAGTCTCCAGCAGCGGCGAGCAAGCAGGAGGTGGCCGGACGCGTGCTCGCGCATGCCGGCCACGCGCTCGTCCTCCTGGCAAGGGGGAAGACGACAGGGAGGAGCCCCTGGTGGGCTGGGCCGTGCGAGCTGGGCCGGCTCAGCGCCAGGCCAGGTGGTCCTTCTCTCTCTCTCTCTTTCTTTTATTTCCAATTTTATTTTGTTATGTAAGTTTGTGGCATTACTAAAAATATCTAGGCACTTTCAAAAATCCTATGCATGCCCAATGTTTAGAATATATCAAACATGGAACATTTTGGTTTGGGATTATTTGGACATTTAATATATTATATAGCATTTAATTGTCCAAATGCAAATACGTATGAATTAACTCCAAAATCCAGAAATGTCCTAGAAATGTGTGCATCATTTTTGGAAGAAGTTTTCACCCATTGCAAAATTGATGAACTTTTCTAAAAGCCATTTTGGGTAGATGGAAAAGATTTAATTTGACCCTAGTTGTATTTCACTTGCTGCTAGGGTTTATCAGTCCCCATTTCAAAATTAATAGGATTTAGACATGATGCATGGAGGCTAATGCAAAGGCAGGCAAGGCCTGAACTGGGGCTGTGACAGCTCACCCCCACTAAACAAGAATCTCGCCCCGAGATTCAGGTGTAGGGTAAGATAAAGGGGGGACACAAACTAACATAATCTTCATGATCCAGGTTGCATCCCTTAGGGTTGTTGATTCGTTGCATACGTTGACTCTGACATCCTTGCCTTTGAGATCTTCATCCACGCGATGACGAGAAGAAAAGAAACTCTCGAAGAATCGATCTTCTTGAAGATCGTGCAACCGACGATCAACTCACAGAACGAGACATAGCGACATCTGTCGAGATGAGACACAATACACACATCAAGAATGATGGAAATGAGCATATGACAAGGTTTAAGTAAGTAGCGGAATTCCCACACCTAGGAGGGTGGTGAACGGTGTCAATGTAGCGAGGGGTTGGGTTGCCATGATACCATAGCGAGACATCTTAAGGAAGGTGACTCGCAGAAATATTCCCTTAAGTGGCAAAAAGAATTACTTTTGATATAAAGATCATTGAAACTCTTTATACCAGCCTGAGGTAACCACAATCGATCGTTGGAAGGGGTTTGAAAGAATGGCATACTCCGACTAGGATGGATGATGTGGACTATCTTGTTGAAGACAACGCAATGGATGATTTTTGCTTATCATTAGAAATGGATGAGACCCATGGTAAGTCCACTTTTGAAGATGATCCTGAACAACAGCTACTGAGGAAGCTGGGAACAAAATGCAAATGTTGGGAATGATTCTAGTAAATGGGGAGAAGGTTCACCGGCAAAGGTGATTCCACCAATTGGATGGCTATCGAACAACTGAGAGAACGGAGGCACATTCCAGTTAACAACAACATCAGAACCTAGTGCCTGAGCGTGCTCTCAAGAACTTGAGCATTTCCATACTCATCAAGGTCTTACCAACATCCATGCCGAGGATCCTGGGAACACATCTTACTACCATGATGAATAGTGATGGACAATGCGGGTGCAAAGGAAGATAACACTTTCTCATATTTCACCTTGGCGAGGCCAAGGGAAAGAAATCTAGATGATCGACCGAGAGACATTTGGCTCTCCGCTTCTAATGTTCTCCTTGATGTACTGGTTACCACGGTCATGCTTTAAAGCATCGGCATAGCCACCAAGTAGTGGTCGGACTTCAGAATACAATAAATCCATAAGGAACAACTTCTGGAGTAAATCCTACGAAATCCTTATGGTAGGTGACCAACTTCCTCAATCAAGATACTACAATAATAGGCCTTCCGGCTAGGTGTGTTGGCCACGACATCCACTTAACCGGTTATCGAGAGACCAATATTATAGTTCTTGGAAAATGCTCCAACCATCATATCTGCCTGAGATTCGGATCTGGTTGGTGTCAGGATATTCCAGACTCATCGAGTCTAGAAAGGAAAATGAGGGTTTGCAACACAAGTCGACGAGACGACGTTACGGGATTCTCGGGGGAATGAACTACAGTAGTAAGCTCCAAAACAAGAGCCGGTTCTGCTACAAGCATGTGAACATGTTGTCCTAGACAAGCATGGTCACCTGGTAGTCTTAAAATGAAACACTACCGAGTTCAGGGGGAACCATCAACGAGGATATCGAAGTCCTTGCGTAGGTCTAACTCTTAAGAAGAAACTTCTTCTCCTTGAACAAATCAATCAGTGGCTTGGTGTGCTAGGGATACGTATAGAATGTAGATGATCAGTCTATCAGACCATAGAATACTTCGCACATGCATGACTGACTTGGGATGATTCCAGAGGAAGCAAAAACAAACTTTCTCGAATTCACGGCGGCAACTTACATCAGATGCACATGAATTAGAGGAAGTCACATCTTTCAACCGGACATATGCTTCGTCGGGACATGAGGGCAATGCTTATAAAGTTTCCAACACTAGTGTAATGTTCAACGTGAATCATGGGGGAGACAAAATGCTGCTGATGGGCTTAACAACAACTCATCTGAATCTCCATATCACTGGACTTCCACCACTATGTGAACAATGTGATAGTATTGGTCAGACCAAAGATATAATGGTGTATGCTTGAGGGACAACCGCAACTAAGACAACATTACGAACATCGTTGGTTCTGATTTGATTTGATGATAGCCCACACTCAAATCAAGGTTTGGACAAGATAATAGATTCAACAGCTGATCACGGGGATCAGTCGATGAAGATATCATCTTTCTTCAACACACACACACAAGGATATCCCTTAGTGATGAACTAAGTCGGACAAGTTTTCATCTTCCAACTCTCCAAGTTGTTGTCTAGCTTAACCAACTAGCTCAGGGTATCCAACATAGATTCCTGGAGAAGAGGGTGGCTACAAGAAACCAACTTGATCACGAGCTCAACATAGCGATCAGGTGACAGCCTGGTGATACCTCCGAGAAGATATTCGGAAAATCACGAACCACCGATATGTTATTAAGCTCGAGAACAATCTTGCTTTTCAGGGCAAGACGATATGATCAAGGAGCGAGGGATTAGCAAAATCCTAACTCGTTGATCGAAGAGTGCACCAGGAAATAAGGACTAGGTAGCACGATCAATCTTAGGATGGTGATTTAATTACCAGCACACTAAGAATGAGAGTATTGTCCATTAACTACCAAGCAACAGAGTTGCTAGGAATATTGCTTTCACACATCACGGTTCACCTGTCGGCATTCCGGTTATAATAACACGGAACTGAGGAATGAACAATGATGGCAAGAAGCATTACTGCGTCAAGAATTCATAAGAGGTGGTGCAATTCTCATGATAGTCCTGACATAAAAGGGGTAATACTCCAGGGTAGAACAGAGCAAAAGCTGGATGGCATTTGATCTACAGAACACAACTACTTTGACCCAATCCTGGATATGGATGAGGTACTGGAGTTTGTTTCTCCTAGTCATCCTGAAATAGAATGGCTCGACGGACCACGAGAAAAATAAGCATCGATAACACGAATGCACAACTAAAGAGGGCAACTCAAAGGAACATATAACTTTCTGAGTTGTGGATGCATAGCTTAATATGTCGAACCAAGTTCAATAGGTTTTCTTCCAGATAACCCATGCAGAGAGGTAGGGTTGGCAGAGTCACAACATAGAATGGAGAACTCATCAGGAGCACTTTGTCGTGACCTTTTGATTCAAAAGAACTCCTGCCAAGAATGGCTCATGATAATTGGAAGAAGGATGTACCACGAACCTCGAGGACTATCGCAAAGGTTACTAATATCCTAAAGAAACTAGCAACACTATCAACATGAGGTAAGTAGGGTGAATCTCGGGTTCAAGAACCCATGAATAGAGTACCTACTACTACATGGTATCACGGGATGCTTTCGAGAATAATGGCCAGAATCACACACTAGGGATACAAAACATGGCTAGATCACTAGGTGACTCCCTAAAACACCTAGGGTCATAGTAATAGCTCGAGCATATATGTCGAGGCAACAAAGTACCTCAACTCACCGATTAGTGTGATTAATCTGGTCCAAATGGACATCAGGAACAGGAGGAAGGGGTTTGCAAATGCATCAGACTACTTAGAAACCTGGGATGACTCGGACGGCATAACAGTTGTAAATGCTCAAAAAGATTTGAGACAACCTGCAAAAATGGTGGCATCGCCACTCAACAACAATATCAAGGTTCTGAGATCAACGGACAACATAAGGAGGTAGTAGGAATGGAACTGAGGCTTGAAACTATCAATTCTATAAGTCTATGGATTAGTAACACGTCATCTTGATAGATAGATGAGAAGGCCTAGTTCTTAATCCCCGTAGAAAAGAAGAGGTTGACTCAAATTAGAAGGGCATAAGATATAAGGAGTAAAAAGAGCCTTACGTTCCCTTCCACAATCAATTCCCTTACATAACTAAAGCATTTCTAGACTCGACTTCGACCAATTTGGCTTGGTAATCCAACAGGCAGTCAGGCTCTGATACCAACATTGTCGGGACCCCGATCCTAAGCCACATCGATCTAGCATGTAACACATCATATCACCTTGCGGCCTCACGCACGGTATTCCCACGGGTGCCACCTTACCTGGCCCGGGACCGGTTGCGCCTTTTGGCTCACGTATATGATAGTGTCGCTAGCATCCATATGACAGAGAACCCGGGCCGACATGGCTAGTCATGAACCCAAAGCGGCACTAACCCATGGGGACAGGCATACATGAATCAACTTCGAGCATGTCGGTCAGCAGTGTGTGAATCCGGGCTGTAGCACTGGGCTAACAGGACTCCGGGAACCCGGGCTGTAGTAGGCTAGGCAGGACTCCGGATGTCACCTCGTGACATTTCCCCGAAGGGACAGACACAGGAACGAAGTGAAACACATGCCGGCCAGTCAAGTGTCCTAAGCAGTAGTGCTGGGCTAGCAGGACTCCGGTGAATCGGGCTGTAGCGGACTACTATGGCTCAAGGAGGCACTAGACTACATTTCCCCATAAGAGAGGCTGCCAAGGATAAACAACTAGATTGTCGGATCCCACACATAGCAAGCATTTCAATCATACACACAATATGCTCGATATGTGTAAATACAACCTGGCATCACAACATAACTCTACGAGTCCAGTATTTATTCATTAGGCTCCAAGGAGCGAGATATTACAAACATGGGTCTCATGACCCAACATACAGAGCATGCAAGCAACAAGCACATGCGGAAGCTTAACTTGTCTGAGTACAGACAACTACAAATGAAGAAGGCTGAGAAGCCTGACTATCTACCAGATCCTGCCAAGGGCACAAGATCGTAGCTGAGGTAACAAGCTAAACGTCGAAGTCCACGCGGAACTACTAGCGAGACTGACGTCTCTCTGCAAAACATAAAATAGGCAAACGTGTGTACAAATGTACCCAGCAAGACTTATATCAGAACTAGCTACATATGCATCGGTATCAACAAGGGGGTGGTGGAGTTTAACTGCAGCAAGCCAACTTTGACTCAGTGGCTAACCTGAACTACAATTGCAAGCAACACTTTTGAGGTGGCGCACACGAGTCCACATATTCACCATTCAATACACCACTATGGATCCGCTCACGTCTCCCTACGAGAAGGCCATCCATAGCACTCACACTTATCTTGCGAGTTTTAGAGTATCCACTTTCACTTGTCTATGAACTGTTATAGGCAACCCAGAAGTCCATTACCGCGGACACGGCTATTCGAATAGATGATGTTAACCCTCCAGGGGTGTACTTCTTCACACACGCTCTCACCACTTGCCGCCGTTTACACGACATGTACTCGGCTACCTTCAAGCGGAAGCCCAACGAGGGTGTCGACCACGGACTACCTAAACACTCAAGTCTCTAGTCCAGGTTTATCGCCTATCCAGGTTCCATCCGCAGGGAGTCCGGCCGAGGTTTCCACATACGGCCCCGAACGATGTGTACAGGGTTCCGAGACACCAAACGGGCGCCCGGCATGCCCGGCCACAGTGTATCTACCGCAACATAGCCCACCCCTAGGGTCAGCGCTACGCACAGCCGCCAACACATATCCTATAAACACCAGAAACTAGTTGCAACTCCTGGACAGAGGACAACGGTGATCAAGAAGCCGAGAGGGTCCATTGGTTTCGGGCCCAATGCGTGGTAGTAACTGTTTCATGGATCACAAACACAGAACTCAATCCTAAGAACGGTTTCAATGAGACAACCCACCATGCACTCCTACATGGCCTCTCACTGCTACCTTTACCAAATCGTGTTCACACACTTAGCTCACACATTGTAGGACATGTTTACACACCTCCGGTTCATCCCCAATGAACCAGACCTGACACGACTCTATGCAATAGCAGACATGACAAACAAGCATGAATGAGTAGGAACATTAGGGCTCAAACAACTCCTACTCATGCTAGTGGGTTTCATCTATTTACTGTGGCAATGAGAGGTCATGCAGAGGAAAGGGGTTCAACTACCGCAACATGTAACAGTTGAATCGTTGTTGTCCTAATGCAGTAAAAGAGAGCCGGAGCAAGAGAGTGGGATTGTATCGGAATGAACAAGGGGTTTTTGCTTGCCTGGCACTTTTGAAGATATCATTGGGTCTTCATTAGTGTCAACGATCACAACGTCGAAACAACGTCTATCGAGAGGGGACAAATACCAGCAACAGAGAAAGAAACACAATCAATGCAATGCACAATATGATGCATGATCATGACATGTCAATATGCTGTGGTTTGAGCTAATGCAGCTAGCAACATGTTAAATGGAGTTGGTTTGAACCCTAGGTTCAAATTCAAACTCCATATGTGAGAGTTTAAATTCCATTTATATGAATTGGCCTAATCAGCAGCCATAAATTGTTCTAACATGTATGAAAATAGTACAGATGGATAGATTGGATTTTTCTGATCATTTTTCATATATAATTTATTTCATTTGGAGTTACGGTTGAATTTCTATGATTTTTAGAAGTTTTGGGTATTTTCTGGAATTACCTGAATAAGAATAAATCCAGAAAATGTATTACTGCATCAGCATGAGGTCATGCTGACATCAGCAAGCCAATAGGGGCTGGTCTGGGTCAAACCTGACCTGTGGGGCCTACTGGTCAGTGACACACGGCTGGCATGAGTCACTGACGCGTGGGGCCAGTCAAAGGCCACGTCAGCAAGTCAAACTGACGGGTGGGGCCAGCTGGGTTAATAACTAATCTAAACAGAACATTAAGTTAAACTAAACATGCACTGGGCCCACATGGCAGTGGCTCTAGGGAGTTTTAGCAGGGTCATTAGTGGCTAATGATGAGCCATGTCATCAGTCAATGGAGTTTCGCCGGCGACGACCATTTCGCGCGGCGGAGATCGTCGGGATCTCGCTACAACCCACGGTTTGAGGCGGGGTTTGCTCCTACGGCTTCCTGGAATTCTCGCGCATCTAGGGGTGGTAGCGGTAGCAGCTGGGATGGCCGGGGTTGACGGCGGCGAGCACTTCCGCGGCGGCCGGAGTTCGGGCACCTGCGGGTTTGGCATTGTGGTGCACGGGAGGGGAACTGATGGGTTCTACCTGCTCCTGGTGAGGTGTGGAGCATGTTGCCGTGCTCGGGAGTGAGCTGCGGTGGCTCTGGTCTCGTCTGCATCATCACCGGCGGCGAGGAGCTCACGGCTCCGGTGAAAAGGGCAGCCAGAGTGCGGGAATGAGTGCGGGGAGGAGGGGGAAAGGTGTGGGAGCTCACAACGATCTCGAGGAAGGACTCAGCGGGCTCGGGGACGACCGGAAGGCGACGAATCCGTCGATGGAGTCCGGCGCCCGTGCTCGGGGAAGACGACTCGTGGCGGCGATGTCGGGCTCCCGCGGTGGCGTGGCTCGGGTGGAAGAAAGAGGGGGTCGAGGCGGAGCCTCTGAGCTGGTCAGGGAAGCGAGGGGGAGGTCGGTCGACGCGGCAATGACGAGCGGCGGCGATGGTTGCGCTGGGGCAAGAGGGAAAGGGAGAGCAGAGGAGGGGAGGAGGCCGTGGGAGAGTGAGAGGGTCTAGGGGAAGGTCGGGCGATGCACGTGGTGCTCGGGGTAGTCTCCAGCAGCGGCGAGCAAGCAGGAGGTGGCCGGACGCGTGCTCGCGCACGCCGGCCACGCGCTCGTCCTCCTGGCAAGGGGGAAGACGACAGGGAGGAGCCCCTGGTGTGCTGGGCCGTGCGAGCTGGGCCGGCTCAGCGCCAGGCCAGGTGGTCCTTCTCTCTCTCTCTTTCTTTTATTTCTATTTTTATTTTGTTCTATAAGTTTGTGGCATTACTAAAAATATCGAGGCACTTTCAAAAATCACCAAACTGTGCATGCCCAATGTTTAGAATATATCAAACATGGAACATTTTGGTTTGGGATTATTTGGACATTTAATATATTATATAGCATTTAATTGTCCAAATGCAAATACGTATGAATTAACTCCAAAATCCAGAAATGTCCTAGAAATGTGTGCATCATTTTTGGAAGAAGTTTTCACCCATTCCAAAATTGTTGAACTTTTCTAAAAGCCATTTTGGGTAGATGGAAAAGATTTAATTTGACCCTAGTTGTATTTCACTTGCTGCTAGGGTTTATCAGTCCCCATTCCAAAATTAATAGGATTTAGACATGATGCATGGAGGCTAATGCAAAGGCAGGCAAGGCCTGAACTGGGGCTGTGACAGTGTGCCGAGCCGCTCGCCCCGGTCGTCGCGGAGGCCATTGAACCATATGCCATAGTTGCGTCAGTCAATGAATTCACCATCTGTTGTGTACCGGCCATGAAGATAGCAGCCCTATTCGGTGGCTCATAGGAGTCCGGAATACTATCGCTATCGGAATATCCCCCAAGCCCGCCGTCTTGTAATTGATAGATTGCCTCGGTTTCGCCAGTTGAAGACTCATCACCAAAATAGATGGTTGTCTCCCCACCAGACATAGTACCTTCCTCAAGAACCGCCCCATGAACAACGCCAATGAAAGCACACTTCCGGGGGGACCTTGGCGGGTCTCGTGCGCCAAGCCGTCTCGATGATGTTGGTGCAGACTTCCGGCTCATGCTCTGATTCGCCAATCTTGCCGATGAAGACATGAATTTCGCCGAAGGGGACCCAATACCCGTACTCGATTGAATCGGCCTTGGGACCTATCGTGGAATTGTCACGGCAGATGTCCTAGTGTGAGGACTTAGTCGTGGAGCCATCGCGTCGAGGTTAGCTTAAAGGGGTTAATAAGGACAAAGGACACGGGGGTTTATACTGGTTCGTCCCCTTACGATGAAGGTAAAAGACTAGTCCAGTTCGTAGTTGGTATTGCTAGGGTTTCGATGAGCAGGGAGCGAATATTCCTGACCCGGCTCTCGATCTGTTATTTCTTGTCCTAAGCCGCTGCTAAGTCGTCCCCTTATATACACGGGCAGACGCCCTGCGGCCCTCAAAGTCTCGGTCGGCTTATAAAACGTATCCGGCTCGGTTACCTTTTACATATGCCTTACAGTACAAGTTTACATACATGGTGGTTTATACTCATGGGCTTTGAGCCTCCTTTGGGTCTGGGCCCTCTACTAAGCCTATCTATGAATCACCATGTGAGCTTGGGCTTCATTGTGATGAATCTTCATAGGGTTGACCCGGCCCCTCCTGGGCGGGTCATACCTAATAGTTATATCCCCAACATTAGGCCCCAGGTTGATTTGGACTCGTTCATGTCAACCTTCAAGACTTAGAAAAATCTTTCCATTCCTGCTGCGACAACCTTGTAACCCGCCATGACGTCATCTCCCAGATTTTCGGAAACCTTCCACAAAGTCATCTTTAACGGATCTTTATCTTAATGTCTTCCCAAAAATCGAGGCGTCCAATTAGCTGGCTAAATATCGTTTGACCTCCTCGTCTTTCGCGCCTGCCCGTTTCCTGTCTCCTTATAAATAGGACCCGAAAGCCATCTTCCATTCTTCACCTTCTCCTTCCTTCCTCACAACGCACCGTCCTTATACGAATCCTGCCGTCGTCGACCTCCGTCCATGTCCTCGACTCCTACCACTGCATCGCCCAGAGAAGACTAGAGAACTGCGATGCAACTCCACTGCTCTTCCAGCTCCAGTAAGTCTTCCTCTGTTCGTCACTAATCTTCCATTAGGGTTTCATCGATGTTCTTCGGTGTTCATCCGCATTTATCATCGTCCTTCTTTTCCTCTATTTAGATCCACGTATCAGATCCAAAAGATATGGAAAGCTTGCGCGGTGGTAGTTTTAGCACTTGTTTTAATACTAGATCACATCCCCACTATGACAGATCTCCTCTAGGGCTTCTCTGTTTTCCACTGTCGCCTTTTATAGATGAATTTGTCCTTTTTTCTGAACGGCGGTAGATACAAATTTGTAACCTCCATCTATGGAACTTGTTTGTCTCAATACTTAGCCAATTTTGTTTTGGGTCATTCTTGAATATCTTAGTCACGGCGGCTTACTCTGCTGGCTTACCTGTACCTCATATATCATTAGCCTTGCTTAAAACATGCTCTATAGTTGTTGATTTGCAATCCCACCAACTAACTTGACCCAGAAAATTATTTCTTTTTAGATCGTCCTTTCATCATGCCTCCAAAGACGATGACCACTTGCAACTGGGTCCCTTCCATAGTCACTGAAAGTACTTTGAAAGACTTTGTCACTATTGGATACTTACCAGAAAAAGTGCCATGTCTTACCATGCTCATGACCCGGGTGAAGTGAAACCTCAGCCGAAGGATGGTGAAATTATTGCTTTCACTGACTACATGAACCGGGGCTTCTCACCACCCGGCTCAAAATTCTTTAGAGATGTTCTGCATTTTTTCAAGCTTCATCCGCAAGATATCGGACCCAATTCCATATCAAATATCTGCAACTTCCAAGTTTTCTATGAGGTTTATCTTCAAGAAGAACCTACTGTGGAGCTTTTCAAAGAATATTTCTACCTGGACCGCCAGAACGAATACACCAACGGTCCCAGTTTAGAACTTGGCGGGATTTTGATTCAACGCAGACGGGATGCCATCTTCCCCTTGTAGTTCTGCCAAGCCATCCTAAGGACTGGAATCAAACATGGTTTTATTGCAAGGATTCCTCACCGTCTGATGAAAATCCAATGCCAGGTTACAGTGTTGATCGTCTTGACGCCAAATATCAACTTCCTGACAAGCTTTCTGCCGCCGAACGCAAGAAACTTGTCACTACAATCAAAAAAGATCAAGCCTTACTTGGAAACGACTTAACTGGAGTTGACTTGATCCGCTGTTGGGTCGCATGGCGGATCATCCCTCTGAGCCGCCGATCCGGTTTGATGTGTAACTACACTGGAGGAACAGATGATCCATTACATCATAGTTCCATGCGTCTGACCAAAGAAGCCATTGTGGAAATGGCAACCACTCTTGTCAATAGCAAGTATGAAGACTGCAACATAGTAGGGTTGAATCCTTCCTAGAAGCTTAACCCGGTGCCAGAGGTAAATCCTTTGATTTCTTTTTCTTCAGAAGTTTAAATATTTGCATGTATTTCAACATGTTATCCCTCCACAGGCTAAATCTGACTTTTGGAAAGTCAAGTATGACCATGAGGCTGCCAAGAAAGCTAGAGCTGTTGCGATAGCCACCAAAAAAACTGTCAGAATATCGAAGAGGAAGCCAACCGCCTCTGAGTTACTCAAGCTGGATGACACCTCTGAGTCGGAGGTATCCCTTGACTCTCTTGGTCTGTTTTTTAACCACCTTATTGACACTGACTATTGCCAGGATGACACGGGGGCTAGCCAGGTAGTTGAAGAAGAGGTAAATATCATTTCCTCCGACTCAGAATCTTTACCAAGGCAGAAACTTCGGCGAGTAACCCGGAAATTAAGGTTTTCACACCCCTTGGCTTATTTAGATCCTCATTTTCTTTTGAAACGATAGCAACATGAGAGACGCCGACTGACCCGGTCTGGTGGAGATGACGATTTACCCTCCGGCTTACCAAAGACTCCCCGAAAACGCCAGAATGAGGTTCTTTTTGACCTTCAACCCTTGTATTTGTTCAATGAATTACTTTCATTACTCATTTTCGATTCTATCTTTGCAGGAGATTTCTCGATCCTCCTCTAGCGATTCATCACAAACTCAATTACCGGTCTTCAAAACCGCCCCCGGGTAAAGATAACTACCCTTCTTATATATATTTACATATGCATCATTATACTGACTTGTCTAAATCCTTTTTTAGCGGTCAAGCAAAGCCCAAGAAAGCAAAGGTGACTAAGCTGGTTGAGAATCCAAAAATCACTGAACCGGAGCAGCTAAACCTTGTACCAGAACATCCTGAGGAACCGGAGCACTCTACTTTTGTGCCAGAACACGCTGAACAACCAAAGGACCCTGCCTTCAACGTTCAACTAGATGTGCCTGAACCGTCTGTGGACGAAACTGCTATCGATCCATCAAGTATTGAGTTGTCAAGCTCAGCTAAACCGCCGGAGAAACACAGTGATGATGTTTGAATCACTGATACCATATTTGTTGAACCGGGGAACCCAACTGTTCTAGCTAGACACTCTGCTAAACAAGAAGTTATGGAAAGGCTGACGTCTCCCACTATGCTCACCTGAGTATTAGTGAAGTGTTATCTGGTTATCTCAGTCAAGTGCACTCTAGCCACGATTCAGAAATTGAGATGGTCAAGCAGATGCACCAAAAATATGAGGTACGTTCTCCGGCTTATATAAGTTATATACCCAGCTAGCCTCCAAGTCATCTGATTATGAAAATATTGAGTGATCTGTAGACTTAGAATACCTTAGAAACCTTTGTCTTAGACTCCCTCCAAGTATGGTTTGCAACTAAACCGGATGCTTATAATATTTCAATTTGCATGTGTAGCCCCCAAGGGTCGGTTTAATCAGTATGAATGAGCCAGTCCTACTAATTATTGCATAGAACTGAACCGTATAGCCCTCATGAGCCGGCTGGGAATGTTGACAGCTTATCTGGATCATTTGTAGAAAAAAAGTCAAGTAATATGCATTAGCCCCCAAGTGCCGAGTGTTGTTGCCTGTAAAACACTTGAGACTTTTTTAGTAAGAGTTGTTCCCTTTGAAAAATTTGCGGTGACAGACATTAGCCCCCAAGTGCCAAGTGTTTATTGCTTGCAAAGCACTTGGGACTTGTCTTTTATAACCTTCCATGAAACTGAACAACGTTATGCTGTATGCAGGCTGCAACCGCAGAACTAGAATCCCAATTGTTTGAGGCCAAGACCCGGCTAGTGACTCAAGAGACGGAAACAAAGAGAGCTGAATCTAAATTCAAATTGAGTTTGTATGAAGCAGAAAAACTAAACACCAACTTTACTGCAGAAAAAGAGGCTTGGGCCAATGAGAAGACTGCCTAGCACGCTGAGAAGGCTGAGGCGGCTCTTGAAGAGGTTACCGCTGAACTCACCGGTTTAAAAACTGTGTGTCTCAGATGGTTTCTACAATCTTCAGTAAATCACCTTGTTACATACTCAAATTGAGTATTTTTCATTATAAGCCGCTACTTAACTCATTGTGTAATCTTTACAGGTCCCAGGAGCAGTAATTTGAGCCGAGATACCGTAGTAAAGCTGAAGGCGGTTTACACTCTGGTTGAATAGCTGTACACCTAAGCCCAACAGATTCTTGCCACCATCTCCCCCGTGAATCAAGGGCCGACTCTATTAAGTGACATCTTGAAGAAGCTGTCCATCTTGCCCGCTCGGTTTCAAGAAATCAAACGATCTTGTGCTAGAGCCGGAGCTGTAACATGTTTAAGCCGTGCTAAAGCCTGGGTGCCAGAATTAGACCCGGCGGATGTAGCAAGTGGGTATCCCGGCCTCAAAGAAGATGGAATGCCTTTTGACCAAGAAGATCGTGCTGCTTGTGTCAAGGAAATTCGTCCTCTTGCTACCATCATTGGTGAAGAAACCAACCTCACCAAGTATCACTCGGGTTTTGATGCAGATAATAAGAAGATGGCGACTCCTTCATATAAAGTGATGGACTTAATCCCGCCAATTCATAAGCACACTTTCGCCCCTGAGATTGACCCGTCTGGTCTGATTGATGATGAAGCTGAATTCGTCGCCCTTCATGGCTTTGACTGGTCCAAACCCAACTTCTAGACGGTGGAGGAAGACAAACCGGCAAGGGGTGAGGCGCAACCATCCAGTCAGCTGGGTCAGGATTCATGAGCCGGGGCCGGTTTATCAGCTGCTATTTGTGAGACTTAAAAACAGCTATCTTTTGGGCTCGAAATGCCTTGTAATAGGCTAGCTTCAAACTTTTTGCTTTGTTATGCCCTCGTGCATATTTGGCTGTTTTGTGATACTTCTTTATCCGTCATGTGAGGATACACAATGTATGCCTGATGATATTATCCATCCTGAATTTATCATGATTTATAACCAAAGCTGGTGGAAATAATAATCATTAAAAAGATATCATACATGTGATGGTTGATCACACTGTTGGTTTACCAAACTAGTGTAGTGAGGGTTATAACCCACAACTGGAACCCTGATAATTATCAGATGTTGTCGGTTTATGAACAAAAGTGGACCGGGTTTTGTTAAAAACACCGGATATTATACTGGCGACTTATAGTCAAAACCAGGCCGGTTTAATGAATACCGGTGCATTGGAATCATAAAGTATGATAAGCAGCATTAAATACTAAAAAATCAAGAGGTTTTGAATAGTCATAACTGTGGGATTGCGCCGATCAAGAGAGTTTGAGCTATGGTTCGGATACGACCAAAGCCCCCAAGTGATCATCCTGGTGGCTGTTGGTGTCAAAACCGGCGGATCTCGGGTAGGGGGTCCTGAATGGTGTGTCTAAGGCTGATGGTAAGAGGAGGCGGGAACACAATGTTTACCCAGGTTCCGGCCCTCTCGATGGAGGCAATACCCTACTTCCTTCTTGACTGATCTTGATGATATGAGTATTACAAGAGTTGATCTACCACAAGATCATAGAGACTAAACCCTAGAAGCTAGCCTATGATTATGATTGTTGTTTTTCTACGGACTAAACCCTCTGATTTATATAGACACCGGAGGGGGCTAGGGTTACACATAGTCGGTTACAGAGCAGGAGATCTACATATCTGCATCACCAAGCTTGCCTTCCATGCAAAAGAGAGTCCCACCCGGACACAGGACGAAGCCTTCAATCTTGTGTCTTCATAGTCCAACAGTCCGGCCAAAGTATATAGTCCGACTGTCCGAGGACCCCCTAATCCAGGATTCCCTCAGTAGCCCCTCAACTAGGCTTTAATGATGATGAGTCCGGCGCGCAGATTGTCTTCGGCATTGCAAGGCGGGTTCCTTCTCCGAGTACTCCATAGAAGATTTTGAACACAAGGATCGTGTCTGGCTCTGCAAAACAAATTCCACATACCACCATAGAGAGTACAATATTCCACAAATCCAATCCGCTGACAACTTTTCCCAACATGACACCACACTGTGATCCGGTCTTTATTCGAACCGTTCTCCCTAACCAACTACTGCGCATGTCGTGAGGCGGTTTATGGGCATGTCTTATCGAAGCAGAGATCGTGTCCCCTTATCTCGGGATTCTCATCGATACGGGTATGGGTAATCCAACCACGTCTTTAGCGCGATGCTTGGGGAATAAGCGAGTTTACCAGGAAAGTGAGGTGGCGCTGGATCCCTGTTGCCTTTATAAGGAGATAAGGACTCCCCTTTTTCACCCACGCCTTCTCCTTCTTCTTATCCATTCCCCTCTGCTCGAGCCCCAGTGCCCAAGCTTTCGTCCTCTCCGGCCACAAAGGCCTTCCAAAAATGTCTGGATCTGGAGCAGGAGGCAAATGGATGGCCTCCACCGTCCGGGAAAAGCATATCAAAAAGCTTCGGGAGGCCGGGTACCTGACCCAAAAAATCAGCCACCGTCTCCCGACGACAGGACAGATCATCCCTACTCCGGAACCCCACGAGAGGGTTGTTTTCCACCCTCATTTTGTCCGCGGGCTGGGGTTTCCCCTCCACCCATTCGTTCGCGGCATCATGTATTACTATGGGATCAATTTTCATGATCTATCCCCCAATTCCTTCCTCAACATCTCGGCGTTCATCATCATGTGTGAGGCCTTTCTCCGCATGTCGGTGTCAAAATCAGTAGATCTCGGGTAGGGGATCCCGAACTGTGCGTCTAGGCCGGATGGTAACAGGAGGCAGGGGACACGAAGTTTTACCCAGGTTCGGGCCCTCTTGATGGAGGTAAAACCCTACGTCCTGCTTGATTAATATTGATGATATGGGTAGTACAAGAGTAGATCTACCACGAGATCAGAGAGGCTAAACCCTAGAAGCTAGCCTACGGTATGATTGTATGTTGTGATTGTTGTCCTACGGACTAAAACCCTTCGGTTTATATAGACACCAGAGAGGGTTAGGGTTACACAAGGTCGGTTACAAAGTAGGAGATATCCATATACGTATTGCCTAGCTTGCCTTCCACGCCAAGTAGAGTCCCATCCGGACACGAGACGAAGTCTTCAATCTTGTATCTTCATAGTCTAACAGTCCGGCCAATGGAGATAGTCCGGCTGTCCGGAGACCCCCTAATCCAGGACTCCCTCAGTAGCCCCCGAACCAGGCCTCAATGACGATGAGTCCGGTGCGCAGTATTGTCTTCGGCATTGCAAGGCGGGTTCCTCTCCAAATTCTGTGTACCTGTCGAAATAATGTCCGATTTCTTGTGAATGTTTGTACTCCTTGGCTTCCATGCCCAATAATGGCCACTTTCCACGTGTCGAGCGAATGTGAAGAACCAGGGTGTTTTCCTATTTACTCCCCTAGCTGTGTGAATGATCCACCTATTTAAAAAGACGAGGATTCAGATCCAAATCACACCATCCCCCTTGGCGAGCCTTCATCGAAGCGCACCCAACAGAGATCCATTCCATCATGGCCGGTCGATGCAGCTCCTCCTCTCGCACCCCTAGCTCCAAGCCGGGAGATTGGGAGAGATGTTCCATCCCGCACAGCAAATTGGTGATGCTTCAGTCCAAGGGATTTCTTCCCCCAGCGTACCTGGTCCCGGTTCGAGCCGGGCTTGCCACCTACAATGGCGGAGAGCAAGCGGAGAGCCGTCCCAATCCCTCCAAGGGAGAGCGGGTATGCCTTGTCCCTTATTTGGTAAGAGGGCTCGGATTCCCAATTCACCCGTTTCTTCGGGGGCTTCTGGAGTTCTACGGCCTCCAGTTGCACAACCTTACGCCTGCCTCCCTGCTGCATATCGCGGGATTCGTAGCCCTTTGAGAGTTGTTTTTGGGCTGTGAGGCTCATTTCGCTCTATGGAAAAGCTGTTCTGCCTTGTGCCCCGTTCTAAGAAGGGAACAATATATCAAGTGGGCGGAGCCGAAGTGTGGCGTATTGCCGGGACCGGATACCTGTCCGGGACCCCAAAGAAGACGTCTGAAGACTGGCCTTCAGAATGGTTTTATATAGAAGATGTCCCCCTCCCGGACCCTATTCGGATCGGCCTTCCGGAGTTCGACAACGCCCCTTTGAAGAAGCGCCGGAGCTGGCGTCCACGGAGCTCCCTGGAGGAAGATGACAGGGACATTCTTTACCTGATGAGCCGGATAAGTTTTTTAGGTCGATCCGGATTGACCATGATCGAGGTCATGGCCACATGCATCATGCGGGGGGTGTAGCCGCTTTAGTATAGAGGCCACCCCATGTGGGATTTCAACGGGGAGGATGACGCCACCCGCCATGGACGCCAAGGGCCGGGATCCGCTGCTGATCTAATAAAGATCTTATCCACTTTATACAAGGGAGAAGAGGAGGAATTCCTTCGTGTCAACCCGCAGGGCGGATTTTCTATGTACAATCCTCCGAGCTGGGTAAGCGGAGACTTTTTATCACCCATCCATTTCGTATTCCCGTAGTTAAGTATTCATTCTAGCGATTTCATCGCAGGAGCTGCGCCAGGCAGTAAAGGAGATAAACAGCCCTCCTCCACAACCCGAGGACCCTGGACGGTCCCTTGACCCGGCCTCCCAGGAGGATCCGGACATATCTGTGGAGCTGATCGACGGGGTATTTTACCAATGGAGTAATGACAACGCCTTGGCGGCCATTACGGCCGGTTACCCCGGGCTAGTTCCAGCCTCACAGGTGACTGAGACCGAATTCCCAGCATTTAAAAAGGGATTCGTCCTTGCGCTTTTTGATTGCTGTATAACATCCGTGTTTTGCAGGGGAGGTCCTCGGGGCAGAAGGCCGAGCCTGTGGCAACTAGCCAACAAGGGGCCGCGAGGCCAAGCAGGCTGAAAAGATCCGCAGTCCGGATTGAGACACCAGCGCAGCGGTACGGCACTCCGTCTTTATTACAAGATATTATTTTCAGAGGCATATTAACGCCCATGCTTTTTTCCAGGAAAAAGAGCGCTCGCCGGACTATACCAGCAGAGGCTTCCAATCGCGCCTCCACAAGCCAGCCTCCAAGGCCGGATTCAGAGGCGGGAACGAATACAAGGCGGGCACCGGGTGCTCCTCGGACAGAGGATGTGGATAAACTGTCCGCCACCCATTCCAAGGTGGAAAAGTGCCATGAACCACAGGCGTCGCCGGACTATCCTTCGTGATGCTTGTTTCTCCCAAGAGGCATTGGATGCCTTCAACTTGGGAGACGCGCACCTCTGTGTCGCTCAAAATGGTCTAGCCAGAGCCACGGAGCAGTATGTAAAAGACATACGGGTGAGAAAATTTGATGATTATATATATCAGTAGCCCCTGAGACTTGAAACAGTTAGGATAACTGATTTAAGGATCATTTGTTATGTAGGTTCTTACAAAAAAGAATACTCAACTGTCCCAGGAGCTGGAAGAGTGCAAAGCCCAACTTCAGGCCACACTGGCCGCAGCAGGGGAGCCCAAAGAGACCCCCTCTGGTAACATATCCTTCGAATGATAAGTATCATATTAGAATGCGGCGTATATGCTGATCTGACGATAAAATTGCAGATGACGCTGGAGTAAATCCGAATAAGCAACAGCTCATACGCCAGCTGAAGGCTAGTGAGAGCGTGCTTACGAGGGTGAGGCAGGAGAAGAATGATCTCCAAGATGCCAACACCAAGCTGGGCGTGGAACTAAAAGATGTTCGTGCCCAACTGTCGGACTCTGTTAAGGAGAATCGGCGGCTTCGACGTGGCATATTTAGTAAGTGCTTGAACGAACTTTGAAAAAGAGTTCAGAGAGGAAGCTGGCTGACAGAGTTATGTCTGTAGGTATGCTAACTGGTCGTCCTGCAGAGGAGATGCCTGGTTCAACGTGTGATCTTCTTCCCGAGCTCGCACAGTTGCACGAACAAGTTCGGCAGGTGATGCAAGGCATCGCCCAGGCCTTGTGGCCGTCCGTCTCCATACCCGAAGGCCTTGGAGAGCTTGCAGAAAAGCTGAAGGGAGCATGGTGGCGCTTCCGATTATGGAAGATATTGGCCTGCCGTCAGGGCGCCACGGAAGCCTGGGCAATGGTGAAGACATGGTACACGAAGGCTGACCCGAACCACATAGCCGGAGTCGGACCTATGGGGCCTGATGGCAGGGAGATCCCTGTGAGTTTAGTGTACGACCAAGTAGAATTGGCCACAAAGTATTCCCAACAGGACTGTAGACTAGACAGCCTATTGGATGGCATTGAAGAGGAATTCAACCAGTCAAATTGACTATGTAATTTTAAAGTGACATGTATGATGCCTTCTAGCCGGATTGTAGATCGTTTGTCGTGGCGGACCTTTTCGCTTCAACCTCGGGACCCGACAGTCCAGAGTGTATCCGAATACCCTCTCGGTTATGTAAGAACCGGGGCATGCGTGGAGACCAGGTGTAGGGGTCATTGGTGCTTTATAAGACAAGTGCCCAATGAGTTATGTTATATTACATGGGTAGTAAGAAACATCTTCCAAAGAGAATAGTTTCGTTAAGGGTTCCTTTCCCTGGGTAGGCATGCCCTAAAGTGCATGTCCGGACTACGACAAGAAGCACAGAGAAAACATCTGGGGGAAGATATGGATAATAAATAAAATTCATCTTTTGTTCATCGACCGAATATTCTCTTAAGAACGCTAGCTTTCGGCTTCACCCAGTCTGAGGTACATGTCCAGCTGACCCGGCGGTAACAATCGCAGAGGTGCTCCATTATGCCCTAGTCGAATTAACAGGAACGTAGGGCATAAATACAAGAGCCAGGCAACCCAGCTTGGCCAAAACATAAGTCATATCGGTGCATATAATGGTGAAAAAAGGTACATGCGGAAGTATAACACATGTGTTGGGCGAGAGGCCCAGGTAAATAATTTAAGCTTCTGTGAAAGAAGCCCCCAGGTATAAAGAGTGTGGTTAGCGCATCTGTAATGTATGAGTGAGGCACAAGGTGACCCTTGAAGGCCTAGAGGAATAAAAGAAAGTAAAGGTAAACAAAGACAGATGATGCATATGTAGAAAATGGACAAAGGGAGGGGACTAACATAGAGTCCGGTGCTAAGTGTAGAATCTTCGAAGCCTGGCCGCATTCCATGGGTTCGGCTCGAGTCGACTAGTCGATGCATCCTGCAGTCGGTATGCTCCACCGGTCAGAACTTGGTCGATAATGAAGGGACCTTCCCATTTGGGCTCGAGCTTGTTCTTTTTCTTATCCGGCAGCCATAGAACTAGTTCGCCAACGTTATAAGTTTCGGCCCGTACTTCTCTGCTTTGGTATCTGCGAGCTTGTTGCTGGTAAAATGCGGAACGGGCTTTGGCTACGTCACGCTCTTCCTCCAGAGTGTCCAGACTGTCCTGCCAATCGAGCTCGGCTTCTCTTTCTTCATACATACGCACTCGAGGTGAGTCATGAATTATGTCATAGGGCAGGACTGCCTCTACGCCGTACACCATAAAAAATGGTGTATATCCGGTACTACGATTTGGCGTGGTCCGCAGCCCCCAGAGTATGGAGTCGAGCTCCTCTACCCAGTGCGTCTCAGACTCCGTTAAGGAGCACACTAATCTGGGTTTAATGCCGCTCATTATAAGACCATTTGCTCATTCGACTTGGCCGTTGGTTTGTGGGTGATAGACTGAAGCATAATCGAGCTTGATGCCCATTTTGCTGCACCAGAGTTTTACCTCGTCGACCGTAAAATTTGTGTCGTTATCAGTATTGATGCTGTGGGGGACGCCGTAACGGTGTACAACCCCAGATATGAAATCTATCACCGGTCCGGATTCAGCT
The DNA here is from genome assembly GCF_002162155.2 of Triticum dicoccoides. Lineage (NCBI taxonomy): Eukaryota > Viridiplantae > Streptophyta > Magnoliopsida > Poales > Poaceae > Triticum > Triticum dicoccoides. Next base: position 567,332,792 of record NC_041392.1, on the reverse strand, counting down.
GTTTTAACCGCTTTAGCCTCTATCCATTTGGTGAATTTGTCCACCATGACCAATAAGTATTTTTTCTTGTGGGTTCCCCCTTTAAGGGGTCCAACCATGTCAAGCCCCCAGACCGCGAAGGGCCATGTAATGGGGATTGTCCGGAGGGCGGTGGGTGGCATGTGGCTTTGATTTGCAAAGAGCTGGCAACCGACGCAACGTTGGACCAAGTCCTGTGCATCTGCCCGTGCCGTTGGCCAATAGAATCCTGTACGGAAGGCCTTGCTTACAAGAGCCTGGGCTGCAGCGTGATGAGCGTCGAGTCCGGCGTGAATTTCTGCCAAAAGGTTCCGCCCTTCCTCTTCGGAGATGCACCTTTGAAGGACTCCGATAGCACTTTTTTTGTACAATTTCCCTCATGGACCCTGTAGGCCTTGGATCGCCGCACTATGCAGCGTGCCTCATTTTGGTCCTCCGGAAGTTCCTGTCTAGTTAGGTAGGCCAGGAATGGTTCTGTCCACGGGGCAAGAATGGCCATTATTTCCTGGGCTGATTGTGTTATTTCTGTGGCGGAGCCTCCTATTGTGTCAGAGGGTTCGGTATCGGGTATTTTGGCCGGGTCCGGATTGTTGTTACCGGTGTCCCCTTCCCATGCTATGGATGGCTTGAAGAGCCGTTCCAGAAATATGTTGGGAGGGACCACGTCTCGTTTTGCGCCGATGCGGGCGAGGATATCCGCCGCCTGATTGTTTTCCCGACCACGTGGTGAAATTCGAGCCCCTCGAACCGAGCTGACATTTTTAGGACGGCGTTGCGATAAGCTGCCATTTTCGGATCCTTGCTCCATTTATTTGGGATATCGCGAGGTTCGAATCCCCGCGCACCTCTAGGCATTGAATGCCCATAGATACTGTCATCCGGAGACCATGTAGAAGGGCCTCATATTCGGCCGTGTTGTTGGAGTCCGTATACATTATCTGTAGTACGTATTGGACGGTACCTCCTGTTGGGGACGTCAAAACGACGCCAGCCCCCAGACCAGCCAATTTTTTGGAGCCGTCGAAGTGCATGATCCAGTTTGAATATGTGTCGTACTCTTTAGGGAGTTCGGCTTCCGTCCACTCAGCGACGAAGTCAGCCAAAACTTGTGACTTGATAGCTCGCCATGGCTTGTAGGTTATGTCGAACGGGAGGAGCTCAATGGCCCATTTGGCAATCCGGCCCGTCGCGTCGTGGTTTTTTATAATATCGTTAAGTGGTACTTCCGAGGCTACCGTTATCGAACACTCTTGAAAGTAGTGTCGCAGCTTCCGGGATGCCATAAATACCGCGTATGCTATCTTTTGATAATGCAGGTACCGTGATTTGCACTGAGTAAGGACAATGGACACATAGTAAACCGGCTTTTGAAGGGGGAATTTGTGTCCGTCCGCTTCTCGCTCGACGACGAGCACTGCACTTACTACTTGATGAGTTGCCACAATGTATAATAGCATTGGTTCGCCAATGTTTGGCGCAGCCAGGACTGGGTTTGTTGCCAATATGGATTTTATTTCGTTGAGTCCGGCCGAGGCGGCATCCATCCACTTGAAGTGTTCGGTGCGCCGGAGGAGGCGATAAAGGGGTAATGCCTTTTCTCCCAAGCGGGAGATAAAGCGGCTTAGAGCCGCCATGCATCCAGTCAATTTCTGTATTTGTTTGAGGTCTGTTGGGGTAGCCAACTGTGACAACGCTCGTTTTTGGCCGGATTAGCTTCAATGCCTCTACTGGAGACAATGAATCCTAGGAGCTTTCCGGCTGGTATGCCGAAAACGCATTTTTCCGGATTGAGCTTGATGTCATATGTTCGGAGGTTGTCGAATGTGAGCCTCAAGTCGTCTACTAGAGTTTAGACATGCTTGGTTTTAACGACCACGTTGTCCACGTATGCCTCCACTATTTTGCCGATCTGGTTTGCCAGACATGTCTGAATCATGCGATGATATGTTGCGCCGGTGTTTTTGAGCCCGAAGGGCATTGTGTTGAAGCAAAATGGGCCGTATGGTGTGATGAATGCCATTGCGGCTTGGTCTGGCTCCGCCATTTTAATTTGATGGTAGCCGGATTATGCGTCGAGGAAACACAATGAATCGTGTCCTGCGGTAGCATCGATGATTTGATCGATGCAGGGGAGGGGGAAGGGATCCTTTAGGCAGGCCTTGTTAAGGTCCTTAAAATCGACGCACAACTGCTAGGATTTGTCCTTCTTTGGTACCATCACCTGGTTTGCTAGCCAGTCCAGATGTTTTATGTCTCTGATGAATCTGGCCTCCAATAGCTTGGCTAGTTCCTCTCCCATGACTTGTCTCTTAGGCTCGGAGAAACATCGAAGAGCCTGCTTGACTGGCATGAATCCTTTTAGGATATTTAGGTTGTGCTCAGCCAGCCTGCGTGGGATTCCTGGCATGTCTGAAGGGTGCCAGGCAAAAATGTCCCAGTTCTCGCGTAGGAACTCTCGCAGTGCAGCGTCGACATCAGGGTTTAATTGTGCCCTGATGGAAGCTGTTTTTGTAGGGTCCGTTGGATGGACTTGGAATTTGACTATTTCGTCCGCCGGTTTAAAGGAGGTGGACTTGGATCTTTTATCGAGTATCACATCGTTCCTGTTCACCGTGGAGCGCAGCGCAGTTAGTTCCTAGGCCGCTAGGGCTTCGGATAGTGCCTCGAGGGCCAGTGCGGCTGTCTTATTTTCGGCGCGGAGTGCTATGTCCGGATCACTAGCAAGAGTGATGATTCTGTTGGGCCCGGGCATTTTGAGCTTCATTTACCCGTAATGGGGTATGGCTTGGAAGATTGTAAACGCCTCCCGCCCTAGTAGAGCGTGGTATCCGCTGCTGAACGGAGCCACATGGAATGTAATTTCTTCGGACCTGTAATTATCCGGCGTGCCGAATACCACATCTAGTGTGATTTTCCCAGCACAACATGCTTCTCGACTGGGGATGATTCCTCGAAAGGTTGTGCTACTGTGCTCAATGCGGCTCCAGTCTATTTCCATCTTTTGAAGAGTTTCCTCATAGATGAGGTTTAGTCCGCTGCCGCCGTCCATGAGTACCTTGGTGAGTCGAAAGCCGTCCACGATTGGACTGAGAACCAGTGCAGCTGGTGCTCGGGCTGTTCGGAATTTGGGTTCGTCACTATCGTTGAAGGTAATAGCCGTGTCACTCCAAGGATTTATTTCTGCTATGTGGCAAATTTCGGCCATGTTGCGGAGTGCTCGCTTGCGTCTATTATTTGATGCGAAGGTCTCAAAGACCGTTAACACCGTATTGTTGTCCGCGGGATGGTGCTCTGTGGGTTTTGGGAGGAATAGATCCTCACGACTTTTGGCCACCTGCCGGAGTATCCAACATGCTCTAAGGATGTGCGTTGGTATTGCATCCGATGTACTATGAATTTTGATGGGTCCGTTCAGCCATCCCTCTAGTACGGTTCCTTGCCCCGTTGAGGGCTTCTGCTTTTTGGTAGTTAACCCAGGTGTATTGTGATAATGCACCCTTTTATTTCGGACTGGGTTTGTATTCAGGGTCGGATTATCCCAAAATTTTATTTCGGTTTTCCAGGCGCTTTCCATCGCACAGTACTTTCATACTATGGACACCAAGTCGGCAAAGCGTGTAATTTCGCGGCGACTTATGGCATTGAGGATTCCCTTGTCCGTGCAATTATTGCAAAAGAATGAAATTGCGTCTTCCTCGCGGCAGTCCTTTATCCTGTTCATGACTAGGAGGAATCTGGCCCAGTAATGGTGTACTGTTTCTTCGGGCTCTGGCCTAATTTGGGATAGTTCTTGTATGTTTGGGTGGGTGGGTGGAATTGAATCCGAATCCTCACCCGATCAGAGACTCAGGGGCCAAGGAGTTTCCGGACTCGAAAGTTTGGATTCTTTGATGTTTTCTGATAAATCTAACCTGCTGCCTGATTCTAGGTTCAGGCCTTGAGTGACGTCCTCCCCTCCGCGGGTATCCGGCTTGGAGGGATCGGTAATCCGGACATAGCTAGTCCTTAAGATAGATGAAGGGTTGCCGCATTGTTCCTCCACCACTGCAACGTGATGGGTGACCTGGGGAGAGTTAATCTCTCTCAGATCGGGTTTAGGCCCAATCTGATCATAGTCTGTAGCGACTCCCAGGGCAGTGATGTGATCCAAGAGCTCGTTCAGGGAAGAGAGCTCCATTGGATCTAACTACTCGGCGAGTTCCGAGTTGACGTGAAGATTGCTTTCAATGACCTGAGAAGTCATCATCGGTGCAGCGGCCCAACAGGCGGTCATAAGAAAACCACCTATCCGGAGAGTTTGGCCGATAGCCAAAGCTCCCTCAGTGATAGAGTCGTCTTTAAAGACGAGATGAGACATCCTTCCTGGTGGCGATGGCACAGCGGAACTCTCAATGAAAGCACCAATGTCGGTGTCAAAACCGGCGGATCCGGGTAGGGCGTCCCGAACTGTGCGTCTAGGCTGGATGGTAACAGGAGGCAGGGGACACGAAGTTTTACCCAGGTTCGGGCCCTCTTGATGGAGGTAAAACCCTACGTCCTGCTTGATTAATATTGATGATATGGGTAGTACAAGAGTAGATCTACCACGAGATCAGAGAGGCTAAACCCTAGAAGCTAGCCTACGGTATGATTGTATGTTGTGATTGTTGTCCTACGGACTAAAACCCTTAGGTTTATATAGACACCGGAGAGGGTTAGGGTTACACAAGGTCGGTTACAAAGGAGGAGATATCCATATACGAATTGCCTAGCTTGCCTTCCACGCCAAGTACAGTCCCATCCAGACACGAGCCGAAGTCTTCAATATTGTATCTTCATAGTCTAACAATCTTGTATCTTATCTCGCCACACTTCGGCTTATGGCTGAAGATCTTTAATGTGAAGCCCAAGGTAGTGGGCGGTGAGCACGCCGAGTGCGGAGGCGCCATGGTGAGCAAGATGCCCAACATCACATGGCCAACAGGTACTTTCAATGATTCCATCAAAGAGTGGCAGCGGCAGTGGTTTTACATCACTGAGCCGCATGACACGAAATGGGCCGCTGCTCCTGAATTCCGATCCAGAGCCCCCCTGCGGCTTACGTCCTGGCCCAAGAAGGGTCTGGATTGGTCTTCGTCCGACGAGCTATCGGCACTTCAGACGCGCATCAAGAATGTGGAAGAGAAGGATATCAAACTTGTCAATGTAGTCCAGGTGATGTTATCTCGTCGGATCCTTCCTTGTCAACACCGGGCTTGCAATTTATGGGAATTCGACCCGGCCAAGTATCAGACCCTGTGAGAGCTCTTTGGCTTCTCACACAAAGATATATGGAAGGTTCTTTTTAAGTCTGTCAAATCATGGCCAGACTCAACCGAGGACCGCGGGTACCACCTATCCCGCCCCGCAAGTTCGGTAAGCCATTATAAGTTTTATTCGCATAACCCAAGGGAAACGCTTAATGTTTTTCCACAAGTCCCCTAGGGCTAGATGAAGAAGGCGAGGCAGATCTACTGTCCGGCCCCTCTACCTGAAGAACCGGCCAGCCCGCTTCTAACGAAGATGTTGGTCCCGGCGCCCTACAAGGCGCCAAAGAAGAAGGCCGAGAGAGGGGCCAAGAAGACCAGGGCGGCCTCCATCGCCGTGGCGCCTTGGACACGATATCCGAAGACTCCAATGCTCGTTCTTCCACCGAAGAGGATGATGATGATGAGGAAGACAAATCCCCGACGGGGGGAAGAAAGAAAAGGACAGCCTCCACATTGTTGGAGGCCGAGTTGCCTAAGAAGGGAAAAACTCATCTTCCAGAGGAGCCACCGCCACTGATAGCAGCCCGGAGTGGGATCAGAGGGCTCAGCCCCTGGTGAACTCGTGAGTATATAAAATCCGAACACGTTTATGCGTCCAGACTTATCATGGCACAATATTTTAATCTGGGCCATACTTTTTGCCATCCGGCGAGGTCCCGCACGGAGCAATCCTCGTCGGAGGATTTGCTAGGCTCGGACGCTATGGGGAGTGGGACACCCCCGAAGGCCCCTTCCCCCAAACATGTGAATGACACCGAGGCTTTGTCCCTGAGGACCCAGGCCAACGAGGGGGGGAGATTGCCAAGGTGGCGCCAGGATGTCAAACTTCAGGGGCCGGACACATGGGAGAGAAGGCTCCCATGGGTGCCGTCGGTAGGAGCCATCTTGAATTCGGCCCCCAGCCAGACGCAATTTCGGAGACCAATATGGTTCCAGAGTCAGGCAGGCGGCCTCCCTCGGCTAGAGGTGGTGTACCTGTTCCACCGGCAACCTCTGTCCAACAAAAGGCGCTGGATACTTTATTGGCGGCGCTGAAAAGCGCCTCCATCGTCGATGAACATCGTGCCCTTATGGGTGCGGTGATGGAGAAGATTCAGTCTGCGGAGAGTGGGCTGAATGAAGCCTGTATTAGCCTTATAAGAGGTTGTGAGGTATGTTTTATGAGGTTTCTAAGAGTGTCACAGTATAGATGGTAGCCCCTGATACACTGTTTGGTGAGAGAAAGAACCGGACAGAGGATGAAATCTATGCTCGCAGGAGACTCACTTGATGACATTTACCTCTCTTCTTTTATAAACAGGCGTCTGTAGCGACTGCCGCCTCTCATACTGTGGAGGTCTCCGGACTAAATCAAAGTCTGGAGTGGGCCACAAAAGAATTGGGCCAGTTGAAAAGGTAGTTGGAGGATAAACAAGGTATGCACAAACCTTGCTCACGTTCAGTGCGAACAAATTTAAAATATGTTTTATGATTTGCGCCCGGGGCGATGACCGTAGTCGAGGATCTTAAGAAGGCTGTTGCCGAGGCCGAGAGAAAGGGAGCCGCAGAGCGGGCTCTTCGTGAGAAGCACGAGCCCAGGGTTATTGAAGCTGAGCAGGAGCTTCAAGAGGTCATGAAAAGATGCGAGGCCTTGGAGCAGAGTCTAATAGAGAAAGAATCCGATCTTGCCAAGGCTCATCAGGCGGCATGTGATGCCCAGGGGGAAACCCAAGGTGCCCTGCAGGAGATCCAAGAGGCGAGGAAGATCGCGGCGGGTAAGGCTTGTTCCATGTAAGGAAAGTATTTGGGGGAGAGAATCATGTTTCTAATCTTGAGTTCGGATTTCTCCAGGGGTATTTGTGGAGCCGCCATGCAGTATATCTGATGCCGCACAATTCTACCTAACAGAAGAAAGGAACACTACAGATAAGCTCTTCTAGTCACAGTATCTGGCACCGAATTATCCGGTGCCTTTTGCCGATCAACTGAAAGAGCTGATCGAACTGTAGAAGGCGGCCGAGCTAGCCATGAAGGATTTGATTATCCGGGCATGGCCTGCTGATGTCTGCTACACAACATTCTTCTTGTAGACGTTGTTGGGCCTCCAAGTGCAGAGGTTTGTAGGACAGTAGCAAATTTCCCTCAAGTGGATGACCTAAGGTTTATCAATCCGTAGGAAGGCGTAGGATGAACATGGTCTCTCTCAAGCAACCCTGAAACAAAATAACCTAGAGTCTCTTGTGTCCCCAACACACCCAATACAATGGTAAATTGTATAGGTGCACTAGTTCGGCGAAGAGACGGTGATACAAGTGGTATATGGATAGTAGATATAGGTTTTTGTAATCTGAAAATATAAAAACAGCAAGGTAACAAGTGGTAAAAGTGAGCGTAAACGGTATTGCAATGCTAGGAAACAAGGCCTAGGGTTCATACTTTCACTAGTGCAAGTCCTCTCAACAATAATAACATAATTGGATCACATAACTATCCCTCAACATGCAACAAAGAGTCAATCCAAAGTCACTAATAGCGGAGAACAAACGAAGAGATTATGGTAGGGTACGAAACCACCTCAAAGTTATTCTTTCCAATGAATCCGTTGGGCTATTCCTATAATTGTTACAAACAGCCCTAGAGTTCGTACTAGAATAACACCTTAAGACACAAATCAACCAAAACCCTAATGTCACCTAGATACTCCAATGTCACCTCAAGTATGCGTGGGTATGATTATACGATATGCATCACACAATCTCAGATTCATCTATTCAACCAACACATAGAACCTCAAAGAGTGCCCCAAAGTTTCTACCGGAGAGTCAAGACGAAAACGTGTGCCAACCCCTATGCATAGATTCCCAAGGTCACGGAACCCGCAAGTTGATCACCAAAACATACATCAAGTGGATCAATAGAATACCCCAATGTCACTACGGGTATGCCACGCAAGACATAAAGCAAGTGTTCTCAAATCCTTAAAGACTCAATCCGATAAGATAACTTCAAAAGGGAAACTCGATCCATTACAAGAGAGTAGAGGGGGAGAAACATCATAAGATCCAACTATAATAGTAAAGCTCGCGATACATCAAGATCGTATCACCTCAAGAACACGAGAGAGAGAGAGAGAGAGAGAGAGAGAGAGAGAGATCAAACACATAGCTACTGGTACATACCCTCAGCCCCGAGGGAGAACTACTCCCTCATCGTCATGGAGAGCGCCGGGGTGATGAAGATGGCCACCGGAGAGGGATTCCCCCTCCGGTAGGGTGCCGGAACGGGCCTAGATTGGTTTTCGGTGGCTTCGGAGGCTTCTGGCGGCGAAACTCCCGATCTATTTTGCTCCCTGAAGTTTTTAGGGTATATGGGTATATATGGGAGGAAGAAGTACGTCGGTGGACCTCCGGGCTGTCCACAAGGCAGGGGGCGCGCCCAGGGTGGGTGGGCGCGCCCCCCACCCTCGTGGGCAGCCCGGAACTCTCTTGGTCCAACTCCGATACTCCGTGGGCTTCTTCTGGTCCAAAAATAAGTTCCGTGAAGTTTCAGGTCAATTGGACTCCATTTGATTTTCCTTTTCCGTGATACTGTAAAACAAGGAAAAAAATAGAAACTAGCACTGGGCTCTGGGTTAATAGGTTAGTCCCAAAAATAATGATAGTGTCGTTAGCATCCATATGACAGAGAACCCAGGCCGACATGACTAGTCGTGAACCCAAAGTGGCACTAACTTATGAGGACAGGCATACATGAATCAACATCGAGCATGTCGGTCAGCAGCGTGCGAATCCGGGCTGTAGCACTGGGCTATCAGGACTCCGGGAACCCAGGCTGTAGTAGGCTAGGCAGGACTCTGGATGTCACCGCGTGACATTTCCCCGAAGGGATAGAGACAGGAACGAAGTGAATCACATGCCGGCCAGTCAAGTGTTCTGTAGCAGTAGTGTTGGGCTAGCAGGACTCCAGTGAACCGGGCTGTAGCGGACTACTATGGCTCATGGAAGCACAAGACTACATTTCCCCATAAGAGAGGCTACCAAGGATAAACAACTAGGTTGTCGGATCCCACACATACCAAGCATTTCAATCATACACACAATATGCTCGATATGTGTAAATACAACATGGCATCACAACATAACTCTACGACTCAAGTATTTATTCAATAGGTTCCGAGGAGCGAGATATTACAAACATGGGTCTCATGACCCAACAATCATATCATACAAATCAAAGCACATGCGGAAGGTTAACATGTCTGGGTACAGACATCAACAAATGGAAAAGGTTGAGAACCCTGACTATCTACAAGACCCTGCCGAGGGCACAAGATCGTAGCTGAGGTATCAAGCTAAACGTCGAAGTCCACACAGAACTACTAGCGAGACTGACGTCTCTCTTCAAAACATAAAATAGGCAAACGTGAGTACAAATGTACCCAGCAAGACTTACATCAGAACTAACTACATATGCATCAATATCAACAAAGGGGGTGGTGGAGTTTAACTGCAGCAAGCCAGCTTTGACTCAGTGGCTATCTTAAACTACGACTGCAAGTAACTCTTTTGAGGTGGCGCACACGAGTCCACATATTCACCAATCAATACACCACTATGGATCTGCCCCCTTCTCCCTATGAGAACGCCATCCATAGCACTCACGCTTATCTTGCGCATTTTAGAGTATCCACTTTCACTTGTCTATGAACTGTATAGGCAACCAACTAGTCCTTTACCGTAGACGCGGCTATTCGAATAGATGATGTTAACCCTGCAGGGGTGTACTTCATACATGCTCTCACCACTTACCGTCGTTTACACGACATGTACTCGGCAACCTTCAAGCGGAAGCCCAACGAGGGTGTCGGCCATGGCCTACCTAAACACTCAAGTCACTAGTCCAGGTTTATCACCTATCCAGGTTCCATCCGCAGGGAGTCCGGCCGAGGTTTCCACATACGTCCCCGAATGATGTGTACAGGGTTCCGAGACACCAAATGGGCGCCCGGCATGCCCGGCCACGGTGTATCTACTGCAACATAGCGCACCCCTGGGGTCAGAGCTACGCACGGCCGCCAACACATATCCTACAAACACCAGAAACTAGTTGCAACTCCTGGACAGAGGACTAGGGTGGTTAAAAAGCCGAGAGGGTCGATTAAGGATCCCAACGCATGGTAGTAACTGGTTCTTAAATCACACATACAGATCTCGGTGCTTAAGGACAGTTTCAATGAAACAACCCACCATGTACTCCTACAAGGCCTATCATCGATACCTTTACCAAATCATGTTCAACACACTTAGCTCACACACATTAGGACATGTTCACAACTTTCCAATTCATCCCCGATGAATCAGACCTGACACAACTCTAAGCAATAGCAGGCATGAAAAGCAAACATGAATGAGTAGGCACATCAGGGCTCAAACAACTCCTACTCATGCTAGTGGGTTTCATCTATTTACTGTGGCAATGGCAGGTCATGCAGAGGAAAGGGGTTCAACTACCGCAACATGTAACAGTTAAATCGTTGTTGTCCTAATGCAGTAAAAGAGAGCAGGAGCGAGAGAGTGGGATTGCATCGGAATGAACAAGGGGGTTTTGCTTGCCTGGCACTTCTGAAGAAAGTATAACTCTTCATCGGTGTCATCGATCACAGCGTCGGAACAACGACTATCGAGGGGGAACAACACCGGCAACAGAGATGATCATGACATGTCAATATGCTATTATTTGAGCTAATTCAGCTAGGAACAGAAGGGTTTGAGTTGATTTGAACCAAAGGTTCAAATTCAAATTCAAATTAAGAACTTATAAAGTGCATTATCATGTTTTGATCTAAACAGCAAGGTTAAGTTGTTTAAACATGCATGAAACCAGTACAGATGGATAGATTGTATTTTTCTAATCATTTTTCATATATAAATTATCTTCATCTGAGTTATGGTTGAATTACTATGAATTTTGAAGTTTAAAGAAATTTCAGGAATTTCCAGAATTGTTTTTAATCCAGAAATTACATTATTGCGTCAGCACTACGTTAGGGTGACGTCAGCGGTCAACGGGGACGGTCCAGGTCAAACCTGACCAGCGGGTCCAGGTCAACGGCCACGTCAGCGAGGTTAACGCCGACGCGTGGGGCCATAGTAATTAACTTAAACTAACCAGGAAATAAACTATGGTTAATTAATGGTGTGGGGCCCATATGTAAGTGGGTCAGGGGGTAATTAGCAGGGTCATTAGTGTCTAAGTAAGTGTGCCACGTCGGCGTCGCCGGAGTTCAACCGGCGGTGACCAAAACCGTGGTGGCAACTCGCTGGAGTGGCTCGGGTTTTGCATACAGGCCGCAGTTTGAACTGCCATTGGTCTCTACGAGTAGCTAGCATTGCAGTGCGTCGGCTGGTGGCAGTAGCCAGGCCTGGGGTGGCCGGAGTCGACCGTGGCGTGCTCTTTTGCGGCCGCCGGAGTTCGGTCGTTGCTCGAAATGGCGTTACCGGCGGCGTCAGGAGCGGCGGGTGGTCGTGTTCGACTTGTGGGGATGTACTGAGTGCAGTGGTGAGCTCAGGTGCAAGCTTGCACGGTCGTGGCCACGGCGGCAACATGGTCGATGGTGAGGAGCGCTCGGCTCCGGTGGTAGCACGGTCTAGAGAGAGCAAAATAGCGCGAGGAGAGAGGGGTCCGGTCAGTGAGCTCACAGTGGTTGCAGCAGAGGCTACGGCGAGCTCGGAGGAGGTCCGAAGCGAGCGGGGCGGCGGAGGCGATCTCGGCGACCCGAGGAAGAAGAAGGCGTCGGTGGCGGCGATTCGAGGCGTCCGGCGTTGTGTAGCTCAGCGAGGGGGTCGAGGACGAAGTGGCAGAGCTTCTAGACGCGTCGGTGAGGCGAGGGGAGCACGGTGGTCGCGGCTATGGCGGCAGCGAGCTCGTGGGCATCTCGGCCATGGTGGAGAGGGCGAGAGGGAGGCGAGTTGGGAGAGTGGCGGGGCGGTCAGAGCGATCCAAATGGCTCTCGCGGGTCTGTCCGCGGTGCCACGCAAGCTAGCAGGAAGGAGGTGGCACGGGCGCGTGTGTGCGCATGGCGAGCACGCGCTCGGCGTCCTTCTGACGCGGTGGAGACGACAACTGGTGTCGGCTAGCTGGGCTGGGCCGTGCTGGGCCAGGCCAGGTAAGCGCCAGGTAAGGTCCCTCTCTCTCTCACTCTCTCTGTTTCCTATTTTTGTTCTGTTTTCTGTTTTGTTTATTACTTTTCCACTGTTTTAAATCTAAGCAAGATTCAAAACCAGCGCCAAACTTCACTGAAATATCTATGTTGCCAAAATGGACCCATCCAAATGCACATAAATTATTTTAGGGTATTTTGAAATATATTCTACATATTATGAATATAATTCCAAATGCAAATACGATAATGATTTAAATTCAATGCCCAAAATATTCCACAAAAATGTTCACTGTTTTTGGTTTGGACCCAAAGCCTTGCCAAAATTACCAAACATTGATGAAAACGTTTTGGTTTCATTGAATGCATTTTTTTAAACTGGACCTATTTGGATTTCAAAATGCTAGGGTTTGATCACCCCCATTTCAAATTTCAAATAAATTTAGACATGATGCAACAACCAAGCTAGTCCAAGTGCATAGCAAGGTTAGGGATGCTACAAATAAAGCCCGTAAACATCCAAAACAGATAATATAATAGCATGGAACAATCAAAAATTATAGATACATTGGAGACGTATCAGCATCTCCAAGCTTAATTCCTGCTCGTCCTCGAGTAGGTAAATGGTAAAAACAGAATTTTTGATGTGGAATGCTACCTAACATATTTATCCATGTAGTTCTCTTTATTGTGGCAAGAATATTCAGATCCATACGATTCAAGACAAAAGTTTAATATTGACATAAAAATAATAATACTTCAAGCATACTAACCAAGTAATCATGTCTTCTCAAAATAACATGGCCAAAGAAATCTATCCCTACAAAATCATATAGTCTGGATATGCTCTATCTTCACCACACAAAATATTTAAATCATGCACAACCCCGATGACAAGCCAAGAAATTGTTTCATACTTTTAGTGTTCTCAAACTTTTTCAATCTTCACGCAATACATGAGCGTGAGCCATGGACATAGCACTATAGGTGGAATAAAATGGTGGTTGTGGAGAAGACACAAAGGAGAAGATAGTCTCACATCAACTAGGCGTATCAACGGGCTATGGAGATGCCCATTAATAGATATCAATGTTAGTGAGTAGCGATTGCCATGCAACAGATGCACTAGAGCTATAAGTGTATGAAATCTCAACAAAAGAAACTAAGTGGGTGTGCATCCAACTTGCTTGCTCATGAATACCTAGGGCATTTTGAAGAAGCCCATCATTGGAATATACAAGCCAAGTTCTATAATGAAATATTCCCACTAGTATATGAAAGTGACAACATAGGAGACTCTCTATCATGAAGATCATGGTGCTACTTTGAAGCACAAGTGTGGTAAAAGGATAGTAGCATTGTCCCTTCTCTCTTTTTCTCTCATTTTTTTTATTTTTTTATTTGGGCCTTCTCTTTTTTTATGGCCTCCTTTTCTTATTTGGGCTTCTTTGGCCTCTTTTTTTTGTTCGGAGTCTCATCCCGACTTGTGAGGGAATCATTGTCTCCAACATCCTTTCCTCACTGGGACAATGCTCTAATAATGATGATCATCACACTTTTATTTTCTTACAATTCAAGAATTACAACTCGATACTTAGGAAAAGATATGACTCTATATGAATGCCTCCGGCGGTGTTCCAGGATGTGCAATGACTCATGAGTGACATGTATGGAAGAATTATAAACGGTGGCTTTGCCACAAATACGATGTCAACTACATGATCATGCATAGCAATATGACAATGATGGAGTGTGTCATAATAAGCGGAACGGTGGATAGTTGCATGGCAATATATCTCAGAACGGCTATGGAAATGCCATAATAGATAGGTATGGTGGCCGTTTAGAGGAAGGTAAATTGTGGGTTTATGGTACTGGCGTAAGTTGCACGGTACTAGAGAGGCTAGCAATGGTGGAAGGGTGAGAGTGCGTATAATCCATGGACTCAACATTAATCATAAAGAATTCACATACTTATTGCAAAAATCTATTAGTTATTGAAACAAAGTACTACGCGCCACTCATAGGGGGGTAGATTGGTAGGAAAAGACCATCCCTCGTCCCCGACCGCCACTCATAAGGAACACAATCAATAAATAAATCATGCTCCGACTTCGTCACATAACGGTTCACCATACGTGCATGCTACGGGAATCACAAACTTTAACACAAGTATTTCTCAAATTCACAACTACTCAACTAGCATGACTCTAATATCACCATCTTCATATCTCAAAATAGTCATCAAGTATCAAACTTCTCATAGTATTCAATGCACTTTATATGATAGTTTTTATTATATCCCTCTTGGATGCCCATCATATTTAGGACTAATTTCATAACCAAAGCAAATTACCATGCTGTTATAAAGACTCTCCAAATAATATAAGTGAAGCATGGGAGTTCATCTATTTCTTCAAAATAAAACCACCGCCGTGCTCTAAAAGTATATAAGTGAAGCACTAGAGCAAATGACAATCTACTCCGAAAGATATAAGTGAAGATCAATGAGTAGTTGAATAATTATGAAACTATGTGAAGACTCTCTAATATTTAATAATTTCAGATCTTGGTATATTATTCAAACAGCAAGCAAAACAAAATAAAATAGAATGATGCTCCAAGCAAAACACATATCATGTGGTAAATAAAAATATAGCAACAACTAAAGTTACCGATGAACAAAGACGAAAGAGGGGATGCCTTCCGGGGCATCCCCAAGCTTAGGCTTTTGGTTGTCCTTGAATATTAGCTTGGGGTGCCTTGGGCATCCCCAAGCTTAGCCTCTTGCCACTCCTTATTCCATAGTCCATCGAATCTTTACCCAAAACTTGAAAACTTCACAACACGCACGCCGAAAGGAGGGATGGAGAAGACTTAGCGCAATGATCTGGAACGGTGGTGAGAAACGGATGGCTCCCACCTCTCCTCCCACCGGCGCCCTAGGCTCTCCGGCAATCTTCCTTTCCAACCAGTAAATCCTGTCCTCTCTCCACCCATCTTCTCTGGCGTTCTCTGATCTATCACCCTATACCCATCTCACATGTGTTCTCATGGTGGATCAACTTTGGATCTGGATTTCTCCAAAGGAGTGGCTTTTGTGGAGGAGGTTTTTAGATCTTGTGGGAAAACCATTCATCCCTCGGATGACACGAGCCATTTTATTATGGTCATGTCTTTCAGCAGACATAGATTTCGTCTTGATGAGTATTCGATGGCGGCGGCATTGGAATCTGCAATTGATCTATCTGTGCAACTCATTTCAGACAAGGTATTCTGATTTATGGTCTCATGCAAACGTGTTGGCATTTTTATTCTTCATTTGCGATCTTTCCCGTGGCCGCAATTCAAATGCTATTTTCATCTATGGGGTAATGGTGGCACTAATTGGAAACATGAGTTTGTTATTTGGAAGAAAGAGTGATGCTGAATGGATTATCATCAGTCCTTCTAAGAGGCGTGCTTCTCTTGGTTTGCTTGCTATGCATAAGCCACCTTCCAAATCTGCTTTACGTTCGGGTTCTAGGCCTCCGAAGAAGATTTCTTTTGCCACTTTCCAATAGTATGATGCTTGCAAGGGATACTCTTTTCCTACATCGCCAGTCCTTGTTGATGCGGTTTCTGATGCTGGGTACGATGTGTTGCCTCGTGAGAGGGATACTGTGCCTCCGCCGCCGGCGACTGAACTCCGATGGACGGTGGCGGAACCACCCATCATTTTTTGGAACAGTCAACGTCCAAGCTACTTCTTTGGCCAGGATTTCTATGACTACTGCAACCATTTCAGACGTGAATCTGCATGTGCATGGGAGGGAGCGGGCTGGTCCAGCTATGCCTCATGCCCAGGTTATTTCTCCAGCCCAGGTTAATTCCCCGGGTCAGGATGTTTCCCCGGCCCAGTTTGTTTTGGCCCAAGCTGCCACCGTATCTCAAGCTGCCTCTCAATCTGTTATTGGAAATAAGGAGTTTATTCATTCCAAAACATTAGAATCACCTGGCGATTATGATAAATTTAATGATTTTGTGGATGACATGGTCTTCAAAGTCTGGAAATGTCAAAATTGTTTGTCCATGAGACATTTATCCAGCACGTGCACCAGCAGGGTTAGGTGGCGTAGATGTTTTCGGTTGGGGCACAGGGCAAAGGGTTGTTCAGATTCTAGCCTATCTCCCTCTTACAGGTGGATCCCGTGGAGCAAATCCACTTAATCTAACAGGTCCACTAGTTTCTCGGAGCGGGACTCCTCGATTTCTCCAATAGCTAGTCCTACGGGGTCTATGCCCAGTCCTATCGAGCCTGCCACCCCGTCTATTCCACCATTGCCCGCTGAGCCACCGCCCATAACTCCTCCTCCGCCCACCTCACCGCTCCCATCGCCTGTCATCACATCGCCGCCGGCCTTGCTTGCATACCACAACACCACCGATCAATCCTGCTCCCCACCCCCAGCTCTGGCTATGGCCAACTTTCCACTCGACCCGATGGATTTCCTCCCGCATGGTTTCGACATCATCGAAGGCGGGGAGCTGCATCTGCCTCGCACTTTCTTTGCACCGGCGGTGGCTCCGAATCGGCAGCATGAGGAGTATGCCATCACCATTGTTGAGCCGGCTCCTCTGCTTGAAGAAGTTGCCATCTTTCGGAATTTGGTTAGTGACTTTGTTGTCAATAACCTGCAGAGAGCTGTGCTGGATGCTTAGTCGTGGATTCAAGGGGTTGGTTTATTTCGTTTCCATAGTGCTCTGGCCCGCCAAGCATTAGTTGATCATCCTCCTTTTGATCGGGCAACGATAGATTTGTCAGGTTTATTCCGCATGATGAGGGTATCAACTACAAAGCTGTGCAGGGTTTTCGAAGGGGATGGGTTATGCTGCTAGGAGTCCCTCTGGATTATAGGCGCTCTCAATATCTTGCAGATGTTATCAGTACTTTTGGCCATTTTCACCATTGGCATCAGGATGATCCGATGATGGTACGATCTTTAGCCTATGTGTCTTTCCCTGCACCGACTATGGTTCCTAGATCAATGACATATAGAGAGTTTGCTAATTTTGGAGGGGTTCGGATTTCTTGGTATGCTCCAATTTACATCCTATCTGCGGATTTTGCTGATATCCTGCCTGCTGACAAGGACCCAATGCCCTTCAATGGCAATCCACACCCACTCCCTGGCAATATGCAGTTCAACAATCACAATTGGGTCATGCCTGAATTCCCAGAGCTGGGTTGGAACGATGTGCCTCAACCTGCCAATGAGCAGCCACAGAATGAGCCCCCACATGTCCATGAAGTTGTGCAGCAGGATAATGTTGAGGAAGTTCAGTCTCAGGAGTCCATTGTGCTGCAGCTCTCCGAAGATTCAGTTAACAATGAGAATGTTGCTGCTGATATTGCTGTTTTCCAGCACCCAATGGGACCACAGTAGCCTCCATTGATGATTGGGCAAGTTTTAACTGTTTTTGGGCAGGTCTTGCCTCCTGCCATGCAGTGGAAGCGTACTTTTTAGAAAGTGTTGCCGTTTATTGGGACCTCTGACATTCCAAAGTGTGTTTTCCAGTCTGATCTAGGTGCTCTTCTAAACAAGCAGTCGTGGGAGCCTCTTTTCAATGCTCCAGCCTCAAATTTGCTACTCCTGCATGCACCTGTTCCTGTAAATTAGATAAGGGAGGTGACATCTGTTAAAAGGCTAGTAGCTCGAGTTCTTTGTTTTGCTGATATTGATGAGCCTGTTACTGAAGCGTTTGAGTTTACTATTGTTCCTCAAGTTACTCTGAAGCGTGGAAGAAAGCCCAAGGCCTCTCGTGTCATTGTTGATTCTGAGGTCAGGCGCAGTGCTCGTCTCAGTGCCCTACGTGATGGATATCGCAAGGTGACTGCTGGTTCACCATCTAGGAAGCCATGCATTCCGAAGAAGCGCAAAACTATGTCTTCCCAGTCTGACGATAACTCTGCAGTGCCTCCTCTGACTGCCATAGTTGATCTTCAGAGAATTGGTGCCCGTCTTCGCATTGCGCTGGCGAAGATCTTGATGGATAAGCTTGCAGCTAATCCTACCAAGTCCAACAACAACACAAGTTCTCATGATTAGCTACTTCATCCAGGGTTTAGGTCCATGGCGTACCATAATCGCCATTTATCTGTTCTTATCTGTTTGGAACTTTGCAGTACTCGTCTGTTTAGTGGGTTGTAGGTCATTGTGTGGCCTACTTTTAATGTGTATCCTTTTGGTTTGTAATGAATCAGACAATGTTTAGAGAGTGGAAAGTAATTTGTTGGAATGTTGGGCATCTGAATTCTGAAGCGCGTCAGCTTGCGGTTATGCAAAAGATTGAGGAAAGTGGGTGTTCTATTGTTTGCCTCCAGGAAACCAAATGCATGCATATTGATCAACGTTTCATTAGAAAATTCAGTCCAAGGCGTTTTGATAACTTTGTCTATGTGCCCTCGGCTGGGGCATCCCCTGGTATGGTGGTTATTTGGAATTCTTCTTTTTTCATAGGCAACTTAATTGAGGCTAAACCCTATGGTATTCTTGTGAAGTTTCAATCTAAACACACATCGGAATCTTGGTTTCTTGTCTCAATCTATGGCCCGTGTCAAGGTCCGGCGCGTGACGATTTTGTGCAGTGGTTATATAACCTTGATATTCAGTTCGAGGAGAATTGGTTGCTTTTAGGTGATTTCAACTTTATGCGCTCGATTGAGAGCCGAAATCAGCCGGGTGGTGATGTGAATGATATTTTTTTGTTTAATGAAATAATTGGTCATTTGGGTCTTGTTGAATTGCCAATCAAGGGTCGTCAGTACACATGGTCCAACATGCAAACCTCACCTCTGCTCGAGCAGATTGATTGGTTTTTTATATCTGTGGCTTGGACACATGATCACCCCAACACAATGGTTCTTCCGCTTGCGTGCACTGCCTCTGATCATGTCCCGTGTGTGGTTTCCATTGCCACTTGTATTCCCAAGGCGAAAGTTTTTCGCTTTGAAAACTATTGAGTTGATCTGCCTGGTTTTATGGATTGTGTATCTAAGGTTGGGAACAAGCCTGTGGGTAAATCTTCAATTTCCTCAACCATTTCTGCTAAGTTCAAATCTCTTTGCTATGCTCTTAAGAAATGGCATCTCAATCTGTCCACAGTCAAGGCTCTCATTGCTGATTGCAATAAAGTAATTCTTTTTTTGGATAATATTGAGGAATTTAGGCCCTTGAGTTGGCCGGAGTTCAATTTTCGTAGGATTGTCAAATTACACCTTGAAGAAATTCTGCACTGGCAGTTTATTTATTGGAAACAACGTTGCACGATCAGAAATATCAAAGTTGGCGAGGAAAATTCAAAAAAATTCCACGCTATGGCAACGGAAAGGTTTCGGAGGAACACCATTTCCTCGATCAAGTCTGTGGATGGGGAGGTGATTTCGGATCATCAACAGTTAGCGGGGATGTTTTGGTCTGATTTTAATCAAAGAATGGGCCAGGCCAAAGGTATCCAAATGGATTTTGACCTTGACACATTAATTACTCGGATTGATGGTCTTGAGAATTTGTCCTTGCCTTTCATGGACTCCGAGGTGGATACGGTGATTAAGAACATGCCCTTCGATTGTGCTCCAGGCCCTGACGGGTTTAGTGGTCTTTTTTTAAAGAAGTGTTGGATTATTTTGAAGCGGGATTTTATGAAGCTAGTCCAGGATTTTTATGAAGGAAAGTGTGACCTGTAGTGTCTGAATACATCTCTTATTACCCTCATTCCCAAGAAGTTTAGCGCGGAATATATTGGCGATTTTAGACCCATATCATTGACAAATACTTGCCTTAAGTATTTAACTAAACTTTTGGCTAATCGTTTACAGGGTGTGATCTTAAAGTGCATTCACCGCAATCAATATGGGTTTCTTCGCTGTCGATCCATTCAGGACTGTCTACCATGGTGTTTTGAATACATCCATCAGTGCAAGGCATCAAAAAGGCCTATAATCCTTCTCAAGTTGGACTTCACGAAGGCGCTTGATACCATCGAGCATGAGCTTATTCTCAGGATTTTGAAATGTAAGGGCTTTGATAACCGTTGGACAAGTTGGATTGATAGCATCTTGTCCTCTGGGTCCTCTTCGGTTCTCTTAAATGGTGTGCCTGGTAACCACTTTGCCTGCTGGTCGGGTGTGCGTCAAGGAGATCCATTATCCCCTTTATTATTCGTGATTGTTGTGGATTTATTACAGTCAGTGGTTAATGAGATGTGCGCAAGGAACATTCTCACACTTCCCATACCAACCTCTTCGATGGACTATCGGATTGTGCAATACGCCGACGACACACTAATTGTTCTTCCTGCGGTGGACAGCCAGCTCATTGCTTTCAAGGAAATGCTTGAGGTCTTTGCTAAGTCTATGGGTTTGTAGGTCAACTTTAGTAAATCCTCATTGATTCCAATAAATTTGTCCAATGATGAGGGTAAGCATGTTGCTACTTTGCTTGTGTGTGATGTTGGTTCCATGCCATTTACCTACCTAGGACTGCCAATGTGTACCTCTCGGCCCACAATTTATGACCTGCTGCCCCTAGTGGATCGCATAGAGAGAAGATTATTTGCTTCCTCTTGTCTGTTGAACCAAGGGAGCCGGCTACAGCTTTTGAAATCTGTTCTTTGTTCCATGCCAATATACTTCTGTGCACTCTCTCGTTGCCTCAAGGAATTTTGAAGAAGATTGAACGTATCATGCGACAATGTTTGTGGCGAGGAAATTCTGATACACCAAGGCAATCATTGGCAGCTTGGGATTTGGTCTGTCAGCCTAAGAATCATGGAGGCCTTGGAGTGCTTGACCTAGGCATACAAAACGATGCCTTGCTGATCAAGCATCTCTTCAATTTTTTTAATAAATTGGATGTGCCCTGGGTTTCACTCATCTGGGACACATATTATGCTACTGCACCGCCCCAAGTCACTCAAAGTTGTGGTTCTTTCTGGTGGCGAGACATGTTGAAGCAGTATGACAAATTTTGCAAATTGGTCGTCCCTCACGTGCGCTCAGGGGATACGGTGGTTTTTTGGCTGGATCGTTGGCAACTTAATAACGCCATGGTTATCATGCAACAATGATTCCCGAGGCTCCACTCTTTTGTGATCGATGACAAGCTTACCATCAAGGATGTGATGGAGTTGTCTGACCCGACCGACAATTTTCACCTGCCTTTATCAGTTGAAGCTTTCGAGGAATTCAATCAGCTTCAGGCTTTAATGCCTTTGATCAATTTGCATGAAGGGGAAAATGATGTCTGGAAATGGACTTCAAAATATGGGGATTATCGGTCAAGGATCTATTATTTGTCTTGTTTTTCCGACGTCGTGGTTGACCCCATATTTGGGTGGATCTGGAAATGCTCTTGCACACTCAAGCTCAAGGTGTTTGGCTGGCTCCTTTTGATGGATCGTCTAAACACTAGGGACATGATGCAGCGAAGGCATTGGATTATTCAGGATGACGTGTGCTATGTGTCTCTCAGCTTTGCATGAAGATAGAGCTCATCTCTTCTTTGCTTGCAACTTCAGCCAACGTGTCTAGAATTATTTGGGCATCTCATGGAATGTTCACCCTAACCAGACCACTTTTGAAATGGCATGCGCGACCAGGAAGGATTTTGGCTATCCTGTTTTTACTGAGGTAGTCTTCACGGCTACTTGGAATATTTGGACTCAAAGGAATGGGAGGATCTTCAGAAATGAGTTGCCTACTTTCAGATCTTGGAGGAGGAATTTTATTCATGATATTTCTCTTTTAGCTCATAGAATCAAGTGTAAATATAGAGATAGTCTAACTTCTTGGATAGCTTCCCTACCCTAATCTCTCTTTGTAAGTAGCCTCTACTCCTTAACCTTGTTCCACTTTTGTAACTTTGTATCCTTTACTTCTTGGTTTTAATAAAGGGCTGTGAGGCAGTTGCCTTGCAGTATATAGTTAAAAAAAACTTCACAACACAAAACTTAACAGAAAACTCATAAGCTCCGTTAGCGAAAGAAAACAAAACACCACTTCAAGGTACTGTAATGAAATCATTCATTATTTATATTGTGTTAAACCTACTACATTCCAACTTCTCTATGGTTTATAAACTCTTTTACTAGCCATAGATTCATCAAAATAAGTAAACAACACATGAAAAACAGAATCTGTCAAAAACAGGACAGTCTGTAGTAATCTGTAGCTAAAGCAAGTTCTGGAACCCCAAAAATTCTAAAATAAATTCCTGGATGTGACAAATTTATCTATTAATCATCAAAAAATGAATTAACTAAATATCACTCTCCAATAAAAAATGGCAGCAATTTTCGTGAGCGCTAAAGTTTCTGTTTTTTTACACCAAGATCAACAAGACTTTCCCCAAGTCTTCCGAACGATTCTACCTGGCACAAACACTAATTAAACACACAAAAAACACAACCAAAACAGAGGCTAGATAATTTATTTATTACTAAACAGGAACAAAAATCAAATAACAAAAATAAAATTGGGTTGCCTCCCAACAAGCGCTAACGTTTAACGCCCCTAGCTAGGCATGATGATTTCAATGATGCTCACATAAAAAAATAAGAATTGAAATATAAAGAGAGCATCATGAAGAATATGACTAGCACATTTAAGTCTAACCCAAAAAAACATTTAAGTCTAACCCTCTTCCTATGCATAGGGATTTTGTGAGCAAACAACTTGTGGGAACAAGAATCAACTTGCATAGGAAGGTAAAACAAGCATAACTTCAAAACTTTAAGAACATAGAGAGGAAACTTGATATTATTGCAATTCCTACAAGCATATATTCCTCCCTCATAATAATTTTCAGTAGAATCATGAATGAATTCAACAAGATAATCTGCACCTAAAGCATTCTTTTCATGATCTACAAGCATAGAAATTTTATTACTCTCCACACAAGCAAAATTCTTCTCATGAATAATAGTGGGAGCAAACTCAACAAAATAATTATCATGTGAGGCATAATCCAATTGGAAACTAAAATCATGATGACAAGTTTCATGGATATCATTATTCTTTATAGCATACAAGTCATCACAATAATCATCATAGATAGCAACTTTGTTCTCATAATCAATTGGAACCTCTTCCGAAATAGTGGATTCATCACAAAAAAAGTCATGACCTTTCCAAACCCACTTTCATCAATATAATCATCATAAATAGGAGGCATGCTTTCAATATAATAAATTTGCTCATCAAAACTTGGGGGACAAAAAATATCATCTTCATCAAACATAGCTTCCCTAAGCTTGTGGCTTTGCATATCATTAGTATCATGGATATTTAAGGAATTCATACTAACAACATTGCAATCATGCCCATCATTCAAATATTTAGTGCCAAACATTTTAATGCATTCTTCTCTAACACTTTGGCACAATTTTCCTTTCCATCATACTCACGAAAGATATTAAAAAGAGTAAGCGTATGAGGCAAACTCAATTCCATATTTTTTTGTAGTTTTCTTTTATAGACTAGACTAGTGATAAAACAAGAAACAAAAAGATTCGATTGCAAGATCTAAAGATATACCTTCAAGTGCTAACCTCCCCGGCAATGGTCCCAGAAAAGAGCTTGATGTCTACTACACAACCTTCTTCTTGTAGAAGTTGTTGGGCCTCCAAGTGCAGAGGTTTGTAGGATAGTAGCAAATTTCCCTAAGTGGATGACCTAAGGTTTATCAATCCGTAGGAGGCATAGGATGAAGATGGTCTCTCTCAAGCAACCCTGCAACCAAATAACAAAGAGTCTCTTGTGTCCCAAACACACCCAATACAATGGTAAATTGTATAGGTGCACTAGTTCGGCGAAGAGATGGTGATACAAGTGGTATATGGATAGTAGATATAGGTTTTTGTAATCTGAAAATATAAAAACAGCAAGGTAACAAGTGGTAAAAGTGAGCGTAAACGGTATTGCAATGCTAGGAAACAAGGCCTAGGGTTCATATTTTCACTAGTGCAAGTCCTGTCAACAATAATAACATAATTGGATCACATAACTATCGCTCAACATGCAACAAAGAGTCACTCCAAAGTCACTAATAGCGGAGAACAAACGAAGAGATTATGGTAGGGTACGAAACCACCTCAAAGTTATTCTTTCCAATCAATCTGTTGGGCTATTCCTATAAGTGTCACAAACAGCCCTAGAGTTCGTACTAGAATAACACCTTAAGGCACAAATCAACCAAAACCCTAATGTCACCTAGATACTCCAATGTCACCTCAAGTATCCGTGGGTATGATTATACGATATGCATCACACAATCTCAGATTCATCTATTCAACCAACACATAGAACCTCAAAGAGTGCCCCAAAGTTTCTACCGAAGAGTCAAGACGAAAACGTGTGCTGACCCCTATGCATAGATTCCCAAGGTCACGGAACCCGCAAGTTGATCACCAAAACATACATCAAGTGGATCAATAGAATACCCCACTGTCAGCACGGGTATCCCACGCAAGACATACATCAAGTGTTGTCAAATCCTTAAAGACCCAATCCGATAAGATAACTTCAAAGGGAAAACTCAATCCATTACAAGAGAGTAGAGGGGGAGAAAAATCATTAGATCCAACTATAATAGCAAAGCTCGTGATACATCAAGATCGTATCACCTCAAGAACACGAGAGAGGGAGAGAGAGAAAGAGAGAGAGAGAGAGATCAAACACATAGCTACTGGTACATACCCTCAGCCCCGAGGGGGAATTGCTCCCTCCTCGTCATGGATAGCACCGGGATGATGAAGATGGCCACCGGAGAGGGATTCCCCCTCCGGCAGGGTGCCAGAACGAGTCTAGATTGGTTTTCGGTGGCTATGGAGGCTTTTGGCGGCGGAACTCCCGATCTATTGTGCTCCCCGAAGTTTTTAGGGTATATGGGTATATATGGGAGGAAGAAGTACGTCGGTGGACCTCCGGGCTGTCCACGAGGCAGGGGGCGCGCCGCCACCCTCGTGGGCAGCCCGGGACTCTCCTGGTCCAAGTCCAATACTCCATGGGCTTCTTTTGGTCGAAAAATAATTTCCGTAAAGTTTCAGGTCAATTGGACTCCGTTTGATTTTCCTTTTCTGTGATACTCTAAAACAAGGAAAAACAGAAACCTGCACTGGCACTAGGCTCTAGGTTAATAGCTTAGTCCCAAAAATAATATAAAAGTGTATAATAAAGCCCGTAAACATCCAAAACAGATAATATAATAGCATGGAACAATCAAAAAGTATAGATATGTTGGAGACGTATCACCCGCTGAGCCAATTCCAGGCAGCTACTTCGGGCTTGTGAAGCGGCTTGTGAGTGCCTGCCCTCGACTGGACGTCGTCAAGCGGTCGGTCTGTATAGAAGGTGCGCGAATGGCCTTCGCCCGCGCAAAGGTGCACTGGGGGAAGATGGATGCTAACAAGCTGGTGACCAAGGGACCGCCGGAGGGAAAGGAGCACCGCAAGCCTGAGTTATATTATGAAAGTGTCCTGAAAGGATCCTGCCTTGCGGCGGAGCAATGCACCAAGGTAATTATATTTCCATGAATACAATCGTGTTATCCTTTGTAATGTTGAACAAGGTCATTTCTATTATTTATTTCCTGTTATATGAAAGTTTATCCTCCTGCGTGGCCATTTTATATATTAATGCTGAGAGTTGGCCAGTCGTCAGCTTCTGCCCCCACGTAGGAAGTACGGGGGTGTTCGGGATAAATCTGATCACTCTTTATCCCAGTTTTGGGTCCTTCGAATGAGGTGGTCAGCACAATGAACCAGGCAATCAGACTATAGGGCTTTATCACTCTCACTTAGCCATAGGAGCTTTAGAAAAGGAAGGTAGGCGCAGCTCCTGGTGTTCGGAAGACCGCACGAGGGGCTCTATAAGCACCTGATCGGACAAAAAGCCAATCCATCCCATGCTGCATTGGTTATGGCATTATGCGGGATAAATCCTTAAAGATTTTACAACCTCTCGAACAGTTGACCAGCTCTCGCTGTATCATGACAGTCAGTTTTCAGCTTTCTCTACTAAGGTAATCGTCCGGAAGAACCGGGACACAATCGTAGTAGTTCTCCCTGTGTCGCCTTAGCTGATATAGCGGAACGTAAGGCAGCAAAACATGGGAGCCAGGCAAACCCAACATTTGACCCAAGACATGATTTGGAGCTGATACATATAATGCTATAAGTTCGGGGTGCCAAACTACCATGAAGGTGTTCGGACTTTATTGCCGTATTATGGGTAAACCGAAGCCCCTGGCATATTTAAGGCATATCGCGGTGTACGGATGCCATTTGACAAAAGAATTTCAATAAGAGATAACGGCAGATAAGCGTCATATAAATCCACATGTTGTATTTGAATAATACGTCGATGCGTATGAGTACATGTAAAGTAATAAAAAAAGAAAGTGACTGCGGAACATATTGAGACCAGGCGGGAAGAAGCTGTGTGCGGATCCGGATTCCAGTCAGATGGTCATTAAGGGGAATATCTAAGGGTTCCTGAGGGAGGCCTGGATTAGGGGGTCTCCGGACAGCCAAACTATATCCTTTGGCCGGACTGTAGGACTATGAAGATACAAGATTGAAGACTTCGCCTCGTGTCCGGATGGGACTCTACTTGGCGTGGAAGGCAAGCTAGGCAATACGGATATGGATATCTCCTCCTTTGTAACCGACCTTGTGTAACCCTAACCCTCTCCGGTATCTATATAAACCGAAGAGTTTTTAGTCCGTCGGACAACAACCATAACATACAATCATACCATAGGCTAGCTTCTAGGGTTTAGCCTCTCTGATCTCGTGGTAGATCTACGCTTGTACTACCCATATCATCAATATTAATCAAGCAGGACGTAGGGTTTTACCTCCATCAAGAGGGCCCAAACCTGGGTAAAACATCGTGTCCCCTGCCTCCTGTTACCATCCGGCCTAGACGCACAGTTCAGGACCACCTACCCGAGATCCGCCGGTTTTGACACTGACATTGGTGCTTTCATTGAGAGTTCCGATGTGCCGTCGCCACCAGGAAGGATGTCTCATCCCGTCTTTAAAGACGGCACTATCGCTGAGGGAGCTTTGGCTATCAGCCAGACTCTTCGGCTAGGTGGTTTTCTTATGACCGCCTGTTCGGCCGCTGCGCCGACGATGGCTTCTCGGGTCATCGAAAGCAATCTTCACGTCAACTCAGAACTTGCCGAGCAGTTAGATCCAATGGATCTCTCTTCCCTGAACGAGCTCTTGGATCGCATCGCCGCCCTGGGAGTCGCTATAGACTATGATCAGATTGGGCCTAAACCCGATCTGAGAGAGATCAACTCCCCCCAGGTCACCCATCACGTTGCAGTGGTGGAGGAACAATGCAGCAACCCTTCATCTATCTTAAGGACTAGCTATGTCCGGATTCCCGATCCCTCCAAGCCAGATACCTGCGGAGGGGAGGACATCACTCAAGGCCTGAACCTAGAATCAAGCAGCGGGCTAGATTTATCGGAAAACATCCAAGAATCCAAACTTCCAAGTTCGGAAACTCCTTGGCCCCTGAGGATTCGGATTCAATTCCACCCACCCACCCAAACATACGCGATCTATCCCAAATTAGGCAAGAGCCCGAAGAAACAGTACACCATTACTGGGCCAGATTCCTCCTGATCATGAACAGGATAAAGGACTGCCGCGAGGAAGACGCAATTTCATTCTTCTGCAATAATTGCACGGACAAGGGAATCCTCAACGTCATAAGTCGTCGCGAAATTACATGCTTTGCCGACTTGGTGTCCATAGTATGAAAGTACTGTGCGATGGAAAGCGCCTGGAAAACCGAAATAAAATTTTGGGATAATCCGGCCCTGAATACAAACCCAGTCCGAAAAAAAGGGTGCATTATCACAATACACCTGGGTTAACTACCAGAAAGCAAAAGCCCTCTATGGGGCAAGAAACCGTACTGGAGGGATGGCTCAACGAACCCTGCAAAATTCATAGTACAGCGGATGCAATACCAACGCACAGCCTTAGAGCATGTTGGATACTCTGGCAGGTGGCCAAAAGTGGTGAGGATCTACTCCTCCCAAAGACCACAAAGCACCATCCCGTGGACAACAATACGGTGTTAACGGTCTTTGAGACCTTCGTGTCAAATAATAGACGCAAGCGAACACTCCGCAGCATGGCCGAAATCTGCCACATAGCAGAAATAAATCCTTGGAGTGACACGGCTATTACCTTCAATGCCAGTGACGAACCTAAATTCCGAACAGCCCGAGCACCTGTCGCACTGGTCCTCATTCCAATTGTGGACGGCTTTCGACTCACCAAGGTACTCATGGACGGCGGCTGCGGACTAAACCGCATCTATGAGGAAACTCTTCAAAAGATGGAAATAGACTGGAGCCGCATTAAGCAAAGTAGCACAACCTTTAGAGGAATCATCCCTAGTCGGGAAGCACGTTGTGATGGAAAAATCACACTAGACGTGGTATTCGGCACGCTGGATAATTACAGGTCCGAAGAAATTACATTCCAAGTGGCCCCGTTCAGCAGCGGATACCACGCTCTATTAGGGCGGGAGGCATTTACAATCTTCCAAGCTATACCCCATTACGGGTACATGAAGCTCAAAATTCCCGGGCCCAACGGAATCATCACTCTTGCTAGTGATCCGGACATAGCACTTCGCGCTGAAAATAAGACAGCTGCACTGGCCCTTGAGGCACTATACGAAGCCCTAGCGGCCGAAGAACTAACTGCACTGCGCTCCACGGTGAACAGGGACGACGTGATACTCGATAAAAGATCCAAGTCCACCTCCTTTAAACCGGCGGACGAAATAGTCAAATTCCAAGTCCATCCAACGGACCCTACAAAAACAGCTTCCATCGGGGCACAATTAAACCCTGATGTCGACGCCGCACTGCGAGAGTTCCTACGCGAGAACTGGGACATTTTTTCCTAGCACCCTTTAGACATGCCAGGAATCCCACGCAGGCTGGCTGAGCACAGCCTAAATATCCTAAAAGGATTCAAGCCAGTCAAGCAGGCTCTTCGACGTTTCTCCGAGCCTAAAAGACAAGCCATGGGAGAGGAACTAGCCAAGCTTTGGAGGCCGGATTCATCAGAGACATAAAACATCCGGACTGGCTAGCAAACCTGGTGATGGTACCAAAGAAGGAAAAATCCTGGTGCTTGTGCGTCGATTTTAAGGACCTTAACAAGGCCTGCCCAAAGGATCCCTTTCCCCTTCCACGCATCGATCAAATCGTCGATGCTACCGCAGGACACGATTCATTGTGTTTCCTCGACGCATACTCCGGCTACCATCAAATTAAAATGGCAGAGCCAGACTAAGCCGCAATGGCATTCATCACACCATATCGGCCCATTCCGCTTCAACACAATGCCCTTCGGGCTAAAAAACGTCGGCGCAACATATCATCGCATGATTCAGACATGTCTGGCAAAACAGTGGAGGCATACATAGATGACGTGGTCATTAAAACCAAGCATGTCGAAACTCTAGTAGACGACTTGAGGCTCACATTCGACAACCTCTGAACATATGACATCAAGCTCAATCCAGAAAAATGCGTTCTCGGCGTACCAGCCGGAAAGCTCCTGGGATTCATTGTCTCCAGTAGAGGTATTGAAGCTAATCCGGCCAAAATCTGAGCGTTGTCACAGTTGGCTACCCCAACAGACCTCAAACAAATACAAAAATTGACTGGATGTGTGGCGGCTCTAAGCCGCTTTATCTCCCGCTTGGGCAAAAAGGCATTACCCCTTTATCGCCTCCTCCGGCGCACCGAACACTTTGAGTGGACGGATGCCGGCACGGCCGGAGTCAACGAAATAAAAGCCATATTGGCAACAAACCCATTCCTGGCCGCGCCAAACATTGGCGAACCAATGCTATTATATATTGCGGCAACTCATCAAGTCGTAAGCACAGTGCTCGTCCTCGAGCGAGAAGTGGACGGACACAAATTCCCCCTTCAAAAGCCGGTTTACTATGTGTCCCCTATCCTTACTCCATGCAAATCTCGGTACCCGCATTATCAAAAGATAGCATACGCGGTATTTATGGCATCCCGGAAGCTGCGACACTACTTTCAAGAGTGTTCGATAACGGTAGCCTCGGAAGTACCACTTAACGATATTATAAACAACCACAACGCGACGGGCCGGATTGCTAAATGGGCCATTGAGCTCCTCCCGTTCGACATAACTTACAAGCCACGGCGAGCTATTAAGTCGCATGTTTTGGCTGACTTAGTCGCTAAATGGACGGAAGCCGAACTCTCTAAAGAGTACGGCACATATTCAAACTAGATCATGCACTTCGATGGCTCCAAAATGTTGGCTGGTCTGGGGGCTGGCGTCGTTTTGACGTCCCCAATAGGAGACACCGTTCAATACGTACTACAGATAATGTATACGGACTCCAACAACATAGCCGAATATGAGGCCCTTCTTCATGGTCTCCGGATGGCAGTATCCATGGGCACTCAATGCCTGGAGGTGCGCGAGGATTCGAACCTCGTGATATCCCAAATAAATGGAGACTTTGATGCCAAGGATCCGAAAATGGAAGCTTATCACAATGCCGTCCTAAAAATGTCAGCTCGGTTCGAGGGGCTCGAATTTCACCATGTGGCTCGGGAAAACAATCATGCGGCGGATATCCTCGCCTGCATCGGCGCAAAATGCGATGCGGTCCCTCCCAACATATTTCTGGAAAGGCTTTTCAAGCCATCCGTAGCATGGGAAGGGGACACCGGTAACAACAGTTCGGACCCGGCCAAAATACCAGATACCGAACTCTCTGACACAATCGGAGGCTCCGCCACCGAAATAACACAATCAGCCCATGAAATAATGGCCATTATTGCCCCGTGGACAGAACCATTCCTGGCCTACCTAACTAGACAGGAACTTCCGGAGGACCAAAATGAGGCACGATGCATAGTGCGGCGATCCAAGGCCTACAGGGTCCATGAGGGAGAATTGTACAAAAAAGCGCTACCGGAGTCCTTCAAAGGTGCATCTCCGAAGAGGAAGGGCAGAACCTTTTGGCAGAAATTCACGCCGGACTCGGCGGTTATCACGCCGCAGCCCGGGCTCTTGTAAGCAAGGCCTTCCGTACAGGATTCTATTGGCCAACGGCCCGGGCAGATGCACAGGACTTGGTCCAACGTTGCGCCCGTTGCCAGCTCTTTGCAAATCAAAGCCACATGTCACCCACCGCCCTCCAAACAATCCCCATTACATGGCCCTTCATGGTCTGGGGGCTTGACATGGTTGGACCCCTTAAAGGGGGAACCCACAAGAAAAAAATACTTATTGGTCATGGTGGATAAATTCACCAAATGGATAGAGGCTAAACCGGTTAAAATAGTCGAATCCGGACCGGTGATAGATTTCATATCTGGGGTTGTACACCGTTACGACGTCCCCCACGACATCATCACTGATAATGGCACGAACTTCACGGCTGACGAGGTAAAACTCTGGTGCAGCAAAATGGGCATCAAGCTCGATTATGCTTCAGTCTATCACCCACAAACCAACGGTCAAGTCGAACGAGCAAATGGTCTTATAATGAGCGGCATTAAACCCAGATTAGTGCACTCCTTAACGGAGTCTGACACGCACTGGGTAGAGGAGCTCGACTCTGTACTCTGGGGGCTGCGGACCACACCGAATCGTAGTACCGAATATACACCATTTTTTATAGTGTAAGGCGCAGAGGCAGTCCTGCCCTGTGACATAATTCATGACTCACCTCGAGTGCGCATGTACGAAGAAAGAGAAGCCGAGCTCGATCAGCAGGACAGTCTGGACACCTTGGAGGAAGAGCGCGACGTAGCCAAAGCTCGTTCTGCATTTTACCAGCAATAGACCTGCAGATACCAAAGCAGAGAAGTACGAGCCAAAACTTATAACGTTGGCAAACTAGTTCTACGGCTGCCGGATAAGAAAAATAACAAGCTCAAGCCCAAATGGGAAGGTCCCTTCATTATTGACCAAGTTCTGACAGGTGGAGCGTACCGACTGCGGAATCGACTAGTCGACTCGAGCCGAACCCATGGAACGCAGCCAGGCTCCGAAGATTCTACGCCTAGCACCGGACTTTATGTTAGTCCCCTCCCTTTGTCCATTTTCTGTATATGCATCATCTGTCATGTTTCCCTTTCTTTATTTTATTTCTCTAGGCATTCAAGGGTCACCTTGTGCTTCACTCATACATCACAGATGCGCTAGCCGCACTCTTCATACCTGGGGGCTTCTTTCACAGAAGCTTAAATTATCTACCTGGGCCTCACGCCCAACACATGTGTTATACTTACGCATGTACCTTTTTTCACCATTATATGCATCGATATGACTTAAGTTTTGGCCAAGCTGGGTTGCCTGGCTCTTGTATTTATGCCCTATGTTCCCGTTAATTCGGCTAGGGCATAAGGGGAGCACCTCTGCGATTGTTACAGCCGGGTCAGTCGGACGTGTACCTCATACTGGGTGAAGCCGAAAGCTAGCATTCTTAAGAGAATATTCGGTCGGTGAACAAAAGATGACTTTTATTTATTATTCATATCTGCCCCTAGATGCTTTTTCTATGCTTCTTGTCGCAGTCCGGACATGCACTTTAGGGCATGCTTACCCAGGGAAAGGAACCCTTAACGGAACTATTCTCTTTGGAAGATGTTTCTTACTACCCATGTAATATAACATAACTAGTTGGGCACTTGTCTGATAAAGCACTAATGACCCCTACGCCTGGTCTCCACGCATGCCCCGGTTCCTACATAACCGAGAGGGTATTCGGATACACTCCGGACTGTCGGGTCCCGAGGTTGAAGCGAAAAGGTCTGCCACGACAAACAATCTACAATCCGGCTAGAAGGCATCATACATGTCACTTTAAAATTACATAGTCAATTTGACTGGTTGAATTCCTCTTCAATGCCATCCAATAGGCTGTCTAGTCTACAGTCCTGTTGGGAATACTTTGCGGCCAATTCTACTTGGCCGTACACTAAACTCACAGGGATCTCCCTGCCATCAGGCCCCACAGGTCCGACTCCGGCCATGTGGTTCTGGTCAGCCTTTGTGTACCGTGTCTTCACCATTGCCCAGGCTTCCCTGGCGCCCTGACGGCAGGCCAATATCTTCCATAATCGGAAGCGCCACCGTGCTCCCTTCAGCTTTTCTGCAAGCTCTCCAAGGCCTTCGAGTATGGAGATGGACGGCCACAAGGCCTCGGCGACGCCTTGCATCACCTGCCGAACTCGTTCGTGCAACTGTGCGAGCTCGGGAAGAAGATCACCCGTTGAACCAGGCATCTCCTCGGCAGGACGACCTGTTAGCATACCTACAGACATAACTCTATCAGCCAGCTTCCTCGCCGAACTCTTTTTCAAAGTTCGTTGAGAATAATGGCTTGCAATAAAGCCGGCGCGTCGTACCGTTGCGTCGGTGTCTCAATCCGGACTGTGGGTCTTTTCAGCCCGCCTGGCCTCGCGGACCCTTGTTGGCTAGTTGCCACAGGCTTGGCCTTCTGCCGCGAGGACCTTCCCTGCAAAACACGGCTATTATACGGCAATCAAAAAAGCACAAGGACGGATCCCTTTTTAAGTGCTGGGACTTCGGTCTCAGTCACCTGTGCGGCTGGAACTAGCCCAGGGTAATCAGCCGTAATGGCCACCAAGGTGTTGTCATTACTCGATTGGTAAAATACCCCATCGATCAGCTCCACAGATATGTCCGGATCCTCCTGGGAGGCCGGGTCAAGGGACTGTCCAGGGTCCTCGGGTTGTGGAGGAGGGATGTTTATCTCCTTTACAGCCTGGCGCAGCTCCTGCGATGAAATCGCTAGACTGAATACTTAACTACGGGAATACGAAATGGATGGGCGAGAAAAGTCTCCGCTTACCCAGCTCGGAGGATTATACATAGAGAATCCGCCCTGTGGGTTGACACGAAGGAATTCCTCCTCTTCTCCCTTGTACAAAGTGGAGAAGATCTTTATTAGATCAGCAGCCGATCCCGGCCCTTTGCAGCCATGGCGGGTGGCATCATCCTCCCCGTTGAAATCCCACATGGGGTGGCCTCTATATTGGAGCGGCTGCACCCCCCGCATGATGCATGTGGCCATGACCTCAATCATGGTCAATCCGGATCGAGCTAAAAAACTTATCCGACTCATCAGGTAAAGAATATCCCTGTCATCTTCCTCCAGGGAGCTCCGTGGATGCCAGCTCCGGCGCTTCTTGAAAGGGGCGCTGTCGAACTCAGGAAGGCCGATCCGAATAGGATCTGGGAGGGGGACGTCTTCTAAATAAAACCATTCTGAAGGCCAGTCTTTGGATGTCTTCTTTGGGGTCCCGGACAAGTATCCGGTCCCGGCAATACGCCACACTTCGGCTCCGCCCACTTGATATATTGACCCCTTCTGAGAACGGGGCACAAGGCAGAACGGCTTCTTCCACAGAGCGAAATGAGCCTCACAGCCCAAAAACAACTCGCAAAGGGCTACGAATCCCGCGATATGCAGCATGGAGGCAGGCGTAAGGTTGTGCAACTGGAGGCCGTAGAATTCCAAGAGCCCCCGGAGAAACAGATGAATTGGGAATCCGAGCCCTCTTACCAAATAAGGGACAAGGCATACCCGCTCTCCCTTGGAGGGATTGGGAAGGCTCTCCGCTTGCTCTCCGCCATTATAGGTGGCAAGCCCGGCTCGAACCGGGACCAGGTACGCTGGGGGAAGAAATCCCTTGGTCTAAAGCATCACTAATTTGTTGTGCGGGACGGAACATCTCTCCCAATCTCCAGGCTTGGAGCTAGGGGGGCAAGAGGAGGAGCTGCATCGACCGGCCATGATGGAATGGATCTCTGTCGGGTGCGCTCCGATGAAGGCTCGCCGAGGGAGGATGGTGTGATTTGGATCTGAATCCTTGTCTTTTTAATAGGCGGCTCATCCATATAGCTAGGGGGTAAATGTGAAAACGCCCTGGCTCTTCACATTCGCTCGACACATGGAAAGTGGCCATTATTAGGCGTGGAAGCCAAGGAGTGCAACATTCACAAGAGACTGGACACTATTTCGACAGGTACACCAAATTTGGAGAGGAACCCGCCTTGCAATGCCGAAGACAATACTGCGCGCCGGACTCATCATCATTGAAGCCTGGTTCAGGGGCTACTGAAGGAGTCCTGGATTAGGGGGTCTCCGGACAGCCGGACTATATCCTTTGGCCGGACTATAGGACTATGAAGATACAAGATTGAAGACTTCGTCTCGTGTCCGGATGGGACTCTACTTGGCGTGGAAGGCAAGCTAGGAAATACGGATATGGATATCTCCTCCTTTGTAACCGACCTTGTGTAACCCTAACCCTCTCCGGTGTCTATATAAACTGAAGGGTTTTTAGTCCGTAGGACAACAACCATAACATACAATCTTACCATAGGCTAGCTTCTAGGGTTTAGCCTCTCTGATCTCGTGGTAGATCTACTCTTGTACAACCCATATCATCAATATTAATCAAGCAGGACGTAGGGTTTTACCTCCATCAAGAGGGCCCGAACCTGGGTAAAACATCGTGTCCCCTGCCTCCTGTTACCATCCGGCCTAGACGCATAGTTCGGGACCCCCTACCCGAGATCCGCCGATTTTGACACCGACAGTTCCCTTGCGCGTTCGAGTTGTTTCCATATCGCCGGTCCTTGCCTAGGCAAAAATGAACCTACACAGAAAATGCAAGATGTGTTTGTATTCCGCAGAGCGGTTGAGCTGCGGTATGTGGCCTGTCCTCGCTTTTGCCGGAGTGTTTAATTGAGCTCTGGATGAGCCAGGCTATCTTGTCGCGAAGTAGTTCGGAGTCCTTTAGCGGTGTCTGGGAGTTTGGTCGTCGACTCGAGGTTCGATTGAAAGGTGCCACTCATTGCTTCTGTTGTTAAAGTAGTGGTACACTCTTTGGTACCGAGGGGGAGTTTGGCCTTGCCATTAACCGTGATGACGCCACATGGACGGGGCATCTTGAGCTTACGGTAGGCATAATGTGGCACCGTGTTGAATCGAGCCAACGCGGTTCGTCCGAGCAGTGCCTAATAATCACTGCGAAAGGGGACGATGTCGAAGATTAACTCTTCAGCACGGTAATTGTCTGGTGATCCGAAGACTACCTCAAGGGTGATGGAGCCTGTACAGCTGGCCTCCACACCTGGTATAATACCTTTAAAGGTGGCTTTAGTGGGCTTGATCACCGAATGATCAATGCCCAACTTGCGCACTATGTCCTGGTAAAGCAGGTTTAGACTGCTGCCTCCGTCCATAAGGACTCGTGTGAGGGGGAACCTGTCAATTATTGGGTCGAGGACTAGTGCAGCTGAATTGCCCAGATTGGTGTTAACCGGACGATCCGTGTGGTTGAAGGTGATCGGCCCTAATTTATATTGTGGGGCGACTGGTTCCATTGAGTCGACATCCCGAAGGGTGCGCATCCGATCCGGGTTGGGAGTGTGGGTGGCGTTTACCACGTTCACCGTTTGGATTTGCGGGGGAAATTTCTTTTTCCCTCCTGTATTTGGTGATCTGGGCTCCTCATCGCCATCATCGCTTTGAGAACCCTTCTCCTTGTTTTCGGCACCTGACCTGTCGGCTTGTTTAAAGACCCAACATTCTCTGTTGGTATGATTGGCTGGTGTTCCTGGGGTGCCATGAATTTGGCATGGATGGTCGAGTATGCAGTCCAGACTGGACGGGCTCGAATTGTCATTTTTGAATGGCCTTTTCCGCTGACCGGACTTAGAGCCACTAAATCCGGCATTGACTGTCGTATCTTCGGCGTTACCACCATTTTTGTGATGCTTGTGTTTGTTGCGTCGGGGGTTTGCCGTTGCTATCTCTGGCCTCTGATGTGCCAGGATTGCTTGTTGTGTTGTTGCTACGGGCCAACCAGCTATCCTCGCCCGCGCAAAAGCGGGTCATGAGTGTCGTGAGGGCTGCCATGGATTTTGGCTTCTCTTGGCCGAGATGTCGGGCAAGCCACTCATCACGGATGTTATGTTTAAAGGCCGCTAGGGCTTCGGCATCCGGACAGTCAACAATCTGGTTCTTTTTAGTTAGGAATCGAGTCTAGAATTTCCTGGCTGACTCTCCGGGCTGTTGGGTTATGTGACTTAAATCATCAGCATTCGATGGTCGCATATAAGTGCCCTGGAAATTGTCCAGGAATGCGTCTGCCAGGTTCTCCCAACTTCCGATGGAGTTTGCTGGCAAGCTATTCAGCCAATGTTGGGCCGGCCCTTTGAGTTTTAGTGGGAGATACTTGATGGCGTGTAGATCATCCCCACGTGCCATGTGAATGTGGAGGAAGAAATCCTCTATCCATACCGCGGGGTCTGTAGTACCATCATATGATTCAATGTTCACGGGTTTAAACCCTTCTGGGAATTCATGATCCATTACTTCATCAGTGAAGCATAGGGGGTGTGCAGCGCCTCTGTGCCGGGCTATATCACGACGCAGTTCATACGAGTCTTGTCTGCTGTATTCGGCCCAGTCGGATTTGCTTTTAGTATATCCAGCATGCCGGTCGTCGTCACGCGTTGGGGCGCATCCCCGTGATCCGTAGATCGATCTTGTGTGTCCTGCTTTGTTTTACAATACGTCCCGCAGGTTCTGCGTGTAGCCTCGGACCTTGGTGTTTTTGTTTGACTGGCGACGGGGTGTGGGCTGGACTTCGGGCTGATATGCCGCTTTGTCTCGGCCACGAGGTGGCCGGTCAGCCGCGTCATACACTGGTAGTGTAGGCTTTAATGCTTCCTCCTCGAGTTGGGGCAGCAACCTGTGCTTTGGGTAACTTTTGGTTGGGCGTTCGAGTTCGTATTCCTCGGCTGCCAGGACCTCGGTCCATCTATCCGCTAGCAGATCTTGATCAGCTTGAAGCTACTACTGCTTTTTCTTCAGGCTTTTTGCTGTGGCTATAAGCCGGCGCTTGAAGCGCTCCTGCTCGACGGGATCCACAAGCACGATGAATTCTTCGTCGCCGAGGCTCACCTTGTCTTTGGAGAGGGGCATGTAATTATCATCCTCTGATTCTCCGTTTGTCATCTGTTCCTTAGGGCTAGCTTGCCCATCCTCCCGCTCAAAGCCTGGCTGGAGGGGATTGTCTTCGTCTTCGGCACTATCTGCAGCGTTATTGTCTCTTGTGCTGGTATCGCTGCTTTTGCTATGTCGGGGCTTATAGCGGCGCCTGCTGACGCCGGTGCTTAAATTGCTTCTCAAGGGGATTATCCTGCGTTGCCTTATTGGCATCGCTTTCTTTGGGGGTGTCCACCATGTATATATCATATGATGAGGTAGCTTTCCAGCGCCCTATGGGCGGTGGTTCCTGTTCTTCTCCTGCATCGTCGTCCATACCATCAATGTCTTCGGGGCCGAAATCAAGCATGTCGGTTAAGTCGTCAATAGTGGCTATTAAGTGGGTGGTGGGTGGGGAATGAATTTCTTTGTCGTCCGCTTCCCACTCAAGCCGGACATAGTTCGGCCAAGGGTCTCCTGACAAGGAGAGAAACCTCAATGAATCTAGCACATCGCCCAAGAGCGAGTGCTGAAAAATATCGGTGGAGGTAAACTCCATGATCGGTGCCCAATCAGATTGGATAGGCACGGACGCAGGCGGCTCGGAGCCTCTGGCCGGGGAAGAATCCAAGGGTCCGGTAACACAGGTCTCATGGGAGGTGAAGTCAATATTCGGCTCTATCGCCACTGAGTGTGCGGCCTCCGTGGCGGGGTCCATCCACCCGTCCTCGGACGGCACGATCTACTCCGGATTGAGGGCCAAAGTAGCCACAGGTGTGATCTCCCGAACACCGTCTGACAGTAGAGCTAAGTCATGCTCGTCGTGACTGTGCGGCGCACCTGACACAGGCTCGAATCCATCGAAGATCAAGTCTCCGCGGATGTCAGCAGTATAGTTCAAGCTTCCAAACCTGACCTGATGGCCAGGGGTGTAGCTCTCGATCTGCTCCAGATGGCCAAGCGAGTTGGCCAGCAGTACGAAGCCGCCGAATACGAAGATCTGTCCGGGGAAAAAAACCTCACCCTAGATCACATCATTGACGATGATCGAAGGAGCCATCAAGCCTTTATCATGACGGCACAGTGGAACTCTCAATGAAAGCACCAATGTCGGTGTCAAAACTGGCTGATCTCGGGTAGGGGGTCCCGAACTGTGCGTCTAAGGCTGATGGTAACAGGAGGCAGGGGACACAATGTTTACCCAGGTTCGGGCCCTCTCGATGGAGGTAATACCCTACTTCCTACTTGATTGATCTTGATGATATGAGTATTACAAGAGTTGATCTACCATGAGATCGTAGAGGCTAAACCCTAGAAGCTAGCCTATGATTATGATTGTTGTTTTCCTACGGACTAAACCCTTCGGTTTATATAGACACCGGAGGGGGCTAGGGTTACACAGAGTCGGTTACACAGAAGGAGAACTACATATCCGCATCGCCAAGCTTGCCTTCCATGCAAAAGAGAGTCCCACCCGGACACGGGACGAAGCCTTCAATCTTGTATCTTCATAGTCCAACAGTCCGGCCAAAGTATATAGTTCGGCTGTCCGAGGACCCCCTAATCTAGGACTACCTCAGTGGCCTTATGCCGATCAAGAGGGTATAAGCTTTGGTTCGAATACGACCAAGCCCCCAAGTGATTTCCCTGGTGTCCTTACGCCAATCAAGAGGGTTTAAGCTATGGTTCGAATATGACCAAGCCCCAAGTGATTTCCTTGGTGGCCTTATGCCAATCAAGAGGGTTTAAGCTATGGTTCGAATACGACCAAGCCCCCAAGTGATTTCCTTGGTGGCCTTACGCCAATCAAGAGGGTTTAAGCTATGGTTCGAATACGACCAAGCCCCCAAGTGATTTCCCTGGTGGGCTTACGCCAATCAAGAGGGTTTAATCTATGGTTCGAATACGACCAAGCCCCCAAGTGATATTGTGGGCTATGCCCAAGAGGTACCAATGTTTGAGCTGTGCTTTTACAACAGACTCTGTTTGGTCCCTTTAACCCGGGTAGGAAACCCCCAAGTTTTTTTTATAGCTGGTTCAAAGGGTAATCATAACTTCATGCCTAAGCCGGAAGCCCCTAGTAACCAAAAACTCATTTATGAGAAGGTCAGAGGCCCTGCTTTAGTAGGGATGCCGGTTTATTATATCAATCATAATATATACATTGTCTGAATATGTACATAAAGAGAGCATGTGGCTCAAGTGTAGTATGGCCTAAGCTGAGCAATATTCCAGGGCCGGCGGGTCTCCTCCTCCAAGTGCGTGAGTCCTTGTGGTCTCGAACATCGATAAGGTAATATGACCCGTTGTTTAGATTCTTACTGACCACAAAGGGTCCTTCCCAAGGTGGGGATAACTTGTGCATATCAGTCTGATCCTGGATAAGACGGAGCAGCATGTCGCCTTCTTGAAAACTTCTGGTTTTAACCCGGTGGCTGTGATAACGGCGCAGGTCTTCCTGGTAAATCGCCGAACGAGATGCTGCTATGTCCCGCTCCTCATCCAACAGATCAAGTGCTTCTTGACATGCTCTTTCATTGTCCGCTTCCACATAAGCCACCACCCGAGGTGAGTCATGACGGATGTCACTAGGGAGAACCGCCTCTGCTCCGTAAACCATGAAGAAAGGTGTATATCCTGTGGATCTATTTGGGGTGATGTTGATGCTCCATAACACGGAAGGCAACTCTTCCACCCAACAACCCGGCGTCCTCTGCAGAACCATAATCCGGGGTTTAATTCCCTTCAAGATCTCTTGGTTTGCTCTTTCAGCTTGACCATTGGATTGGGGGTGAGCCACTGATGACACATCAAGCTGGATATGCTCACGTTGACAGAATTCTTCCATGGCACCCTTAAAGAGATTAGTGCCATTATATGTTATAATGATGTGTGTAAAGCCAAAACGGAAGATCACCTTCTTCATGAACAGCACCACCGTTGCTGCATCACACTTACTGACCGGCTCTACCTCTACCTACTTAGTGAATTTATCCACTGCCACCAAAAGGTGGGTCTTCTTATCTTTAGATATTTTAATAGGCCCAACCATATCAAGCCCCCAAACTGCGAACGGCCAAGTAATTGGAATCATCCTCAATTCTTGAGCCGGCACATGGGCTCGACGTGCAAATTTTTGGCATCCATCACACCTGCTGACGAGGTCCTGTGCATCAGCATGAGCTGTTAACCAATAAAACCCATGAAGGAAAGCTTTAGCCACAAGGGACTTTGAACCGGCATGATGACCACAATCTCCTTCATGAATTTCTCGTAAGATTTCACAGCCCTCTTCTGGAGAAACACAACGCTGAAATGCCCCTGTGACACTGCGATGATGT
Organism: Triticum dicoccoides; assembly: GCF_002162155.2. Classification (NCBI taxonomy): domain Eukaryota; kingdom Viridiplantae; phylum Streptophyta; class Magnoliopsida; order Poales; family Poaceae; genus Triticum; species Triticum dicoccoides. Next base: position 567,290,894 of record NC_041392.1, on the reverse strand, counting down.
AACTCTCCATTAAGAATCGTCATTGACTTAGACCGCAGGGTTATCTGCCTGGCCAAAGTTTCATCCTCAGGTAACTCACCTAGGGTCATATATGCCAAATAAGGGACTGTCCAATCTAGGATTACACGAAGAGCCGCCACCAACTGAGCCTCCGGGTCAGGAATAGCCAAATCCTCCTCTGTAGGAATCTTAACCGATGGGTTATGCAAGACGTCAAGAAAGACATTAGGTGGCAGCGGCTTACGTTGAGACCCCATCCGGCTTAAAGCATCTGCCGCTTCATTATCCTTTGTAGCACGTGCTCAACTTGATAACCTTTGAAGTGACCAGCAATAACGTCCACCTCTCGCCGATAAGCTGCCATGAGTGGATCCTTAGAATCCCAAGTACCAAAGACTTGTTGAGCACCAAAACTAAGTCACCGAAGAATCTAACCCGGCTTAAATTAATTTCCTTAGCCATACGAAGACCGTGGAGTAAAGCATCGTACTCAGCTGCATTGTTAGTACAAGGAAACATCAAACGAAGAACATAGCAAAATTTATCACCTCGAGGGGAAGCAAGACTAACTCCAGCCCCCGAGCCCTCCAATTGCCTGGACCCATCGAAATGAATAGTCCAATATGTGTTATCTAGCTTTTCCTCAGGCATCTGTAGCTCTGTCCAATCGTTGATGAAGTCCACCAGTGCTTGAGACTTGATGGCCGTGCGAGGCACATATTTTAATCCATGAGGTCCAAGCTCAATGGCCCACTTAGCGACCCGGCCAGTTGCTTCCCTGTTTTGGATGATATCTCCCAAAGGAGCGGAGCTTACCACAGTGATAGGATGACCCAGAAAATAAAGTTTAAGATTCCGACTGGTGAAGAACACCCCATATACAAGCTTCTGCCAGTGTGGATACCTTTGCTTGGACTCAATAAGCACTTCGCTGATATAGTAAACCGGCCTTTGAACCGGATACTCCTTTCCTGCTTCCTTTCTTTCTACCACAATGGCAACACTGACGGCCCGACTATTAGCAGCCACATATAATAACAAAGGCTCCTTATCAATAGGGGCTGCGAGCACTAGCGGCTCAATCAGCTGCTTCTTTAAATCCTCAAACGCTGCATCAACAGCATCAATCCAGACAAAGTTATCTGTCTTTTTCATCATCTAATACAGAGGGATAGCATTCTCCCCCAACAGGCTTATGAACCGGCTTAACACCGCGATACGACCTGCCAGACGTTGCACATCATTGATACACGCAGGTTTAGCCAGAGAGGTGATAGCTTTAATCTTCTCTGGATTAGCTTCAATCCCTTTGTTAGACACTAAAAAAACCCAAGAGCTTGCCTGTTGGCACACCAAAAACACAATTGGCCGGGTTAAGCATCATCTTCTAGACCCAGAGATTATCAAAGGTTTCCTTCAAATCATCTATCAGTGTCTCTTTCTCTTTGGATTTCACCACAATATCATCCACATAAGCATGAACATTACACCCAATTTGGTTATGAAGGCAATTTTGCACACACCTCTGATAAGTCGCCTAGGCACACTTGAGCCCAAAAGGCATAGACACATAGTAGAAGGCTCCAAAGGGAGTTATGAAAGCCATCTTCTCTTGGTCCTTAACTGCCATCTTGATCTGATGATAACCATAATAAGCATCCAGAAAACTCAAACACTCACAATCCATCGTAGCATCAATAATCTGATCAATACGAGGGAAAGAAAAAGGATCAGCCAGACAAGCCTTGTTTAAATTTGTGTATTCCACACACATACGCCAAGTGCCATTCTTCTTAAGTACCAGCATCGGGTTAGCCAACCACTCAGGATGAAAAACATCAATGATAAACCCAGCTGCCAAGAGTCGGGCTACTTCTTCTCCAATGGCCTTCCGTCTCTCCTCATTAAAACGGCGAAGAAACTGCTTGACCGGCTTAAACTTTGGATCAATATTAAGAGTGTGCTCAGCATGTTCTCTTGGTACACCCGGCATGTCTGAAGGCTTCCATGCAAAGATGTCCTGGTTCTCACGGATGAACTCGATGAGCATGCTTTCTGATTTCAGATCCAGATTAGCACTGATGCTGAACTACTTGGATGAGTCACCAGGAACAAAGTCAACCATCTTGGTGTCATCTGCTGACTTAAATTTTAAAACCGGATCATGCTCCGTGGTTGGCTTTTTCAAAGATGTCATATCTGCCGGGTCAACATTATCCTTATAAAACTTCAACAACTCTGTTGCACAAACCGACTCAGCACAAGCCGCATCACCTTCTTCACACTCCAAGGATATCTTCCGGCTCCCATGCATCGTGATGGTCCCCTTATGACCCGGCATCTTGAGCTGCAGATAAACATAACAAGGCCTTGCCATAAACTTAGCATAAGCCAGCCGTACGAACAGGGCATGATAAGGGCTCTTCATTTTCACCACCTCAAAGGTCAATGTCTCTGATCTAGAGTCATGATCATCTCCAAAAGCAACTTCCAGAGCTATCTTACCAACCGGATATGCCGATTTACTAGGCACCAAACCATGGAAAACAGTGTTTGGCGGCTTAAGATTTTTATCTGTCAACCCCATGCGACGAAAGGTTTCACAATAGAGGATATTGATACTGCTCCCTCCGTCCATGAGCACTTTGGTGAACTTATACCCTCCAACCTGAGGTGCGACCACCAATGCCAGATGACCCGGATTATCAACCCTGGGCGAATGATCCTCTCGACTCCACACAATGGTCTGCTCAGACCAGCGCAAGTAACGGGGCACTGCCGGTTCAACAGAGTTTACTGCCCTTTTATGAAGCTTCTGATCCCGCTTGCATAAACTCGTGGTGAAGACGTGGTACTGCCCACTATTCAACTGTTTCGGGTTACTTTGATACCCAGACTACTGTTGCTGACTCCCCTGACGTGACTGTTGATGGCAGCCACCCTGATAGCTTTGATTGCCTTGATGACCTAGATGACCTTGGAACCGAGAGCTTGAACCGCCACCACCGTAAGCCGGACCCTGAGAACTAGATCCTGGACCGCCACCCGGTCCATGGTTGCCTTGAAAGAAATTTGAGTTTTTGAACTCCTTCATAATGAAACAATCCTTTGAGAGATGGGTAGACGGTCTTTGTCGCGTACCATGCATTGGGCAGGGCTGATTCAATAGATGCCCAAGATTAATGCCTGATCCTCTGGTCTGTGGGGGTGGTCTACCCTTACGACCCTGGCCATTGTTCTGTGCATTGGTATTTGCCACAAAGTCCAAACTATTATCAGCTTTGCGCTTACCACTACCTCCTTGATTCGCTGCCAGGTTATGCTGCTGTCCTTTAACGTTGCTGCTCCTCTTCCCCTTTCCTGCTTTGTCATCCTCAGACTCAGGGTCTTTGGTGCTATCAGAGTCAACATACTTAACCAGAGCCTCCATGAGTGTCCCCATGTCATTGCAGTGACGTTTGAGTCGCCCCAGTTTCTGTTTCAAGGGTGCGAAGCGGCAATTGTTCTCTAACATCAATACAGCTGAGTCGGCATTGATGTGATCTGACGAGTGCAAGATCGGAGAGACCCGGCGCACCCAATGGGTTGTTGATTCACCTTCTTCTTGAACACAGGCGGCCAGATCCACAATCGACATGGGTTGTTTACACGTATCCTTAAAGTTCTGGATGAACCGGGCTTTTAACTCGGCCCATGACTCGATGGAATTAGAAGGGAGCCCCTTCAACCAGGTGCGTGTTGTTCCTTCCAGCATCAGGGAAAAATACTTAGCACACGCAGCCTCACTGACATCTAGTAATTCCATGGCCATCTCATAACTCTCATCCATGCCTCAGGGCTTAAATTAGCTGTATAGTTTGGCACCTTGCGAGGTCCTTTGAAATCCTTGGGCAGACGCTCATTACATAGATCCGGCACCAAGCATGGTACACCCAAGTTTCTAAAGGTTACACCTGGCTCCACAGAGGTGGTCGGACGAACCGGAGTTGGTTGACGAGCTGTATACTGAGCCGCTAGCTCGGCCTGTCAATGAGCTCTACCTTGATCCATCACGTCCTGAGCATTCGCACCGCCGCCCACCGGGTCATGCCCATGTGGCGGGTTATGGTTCCGCCCACTTCTTGATATAGTCGGCACATCGAGATGTCTGCTGTAACTCCGGCTCGAGCGAGGGGTAGAATGGACTCGATCACGGCTGTAAGAGTAAGCGTGCTGCTGAACCAGCGCTGTCTAAAGAAGATCTCTCGCCCTCCGTGTCTCAACTGCTGCTGGTGATTCACCTTCAACCAGGATAGCTGCTAATCGAGATGCTGCAGCGATCATGTTATCCAAAGGGTTGGAATAATGACCCGGTGGCGTCGGCACGTGCTGTGGCAGGTTATTATTCTGACAAGGTGGATATGCCATGCGTGACTGAATCGGCATCCCCGTCCTAGGTGCCTCGGCCCGGTTTACCCCAGCCGGGTTACTGGTTCCTACTCCTGGCGTGTTAAAAAGATTTCTTGCCTCGTACCGACGGCAGACGGGTCTGATGCCTCCTCCTCATGACATTGTTTGAAGCATTCTAATCCAACATGAGCCGGTAAGACTCCGCCTGAATCCATTGCGACTGGGCATCCAAAGCGGTCCGCTCCTCGGCCATCTTGGAACTTTCAGCGTTTAACTCCTCCTTGGCCTACGCTATGTCATCACGTAGTTTTGTAATCGCTGCATTGTGCTGATCTGGATCCGCCGGGTTAACCACCGTTGTTAACAACGTCATCAGTTTATCCAGCAAATCAGTTAAAGCCTGAGCCGGCAGGCGCTCAGGGCCTCCTGACCCGGCAGCCGCTGCCGCCCCTAATCCAGGAACTAGCTCCGCCGCAGTTGATGAGTGTTGTACGGGCTGTGTACCGGTCATGAAAATTGCAACCCGATTCGGCGGCTCACGAGGGTCCAGAATACTGTCGCCATCGGAATAGCCCCCAAGCCGGCCATCTGGCAGTTGATACAAAGACTTTGTCTCATTGGTGGATGACTCGCCATCAGAATAAACGACGGTCTCATCACCAGATACTAGCTTGTCTTCAGATTCCACTCCATGGATAAATCCCAAGAAGGAACGGTTCATGGCAAGCCAAACCCGGGCGGGTCTCGCACCCTGAGCCATCTCGACGATGTTAGTGTAGATGTCCGCCTCAGGGCCTGGTTCACCGATCTTGCTGATGAAGACGTGGATTCCACCAAAGGGGACCCGGTACCCGTACTCAATTGAGCCGGCCTCGGGCCCCCTGTCTGCATCGTCGATGTAGAGCTTGCCACAATGACTCTTGGTCATTTGGCCCATGGCGTATCCCTTGATCCCTTTGAAGCTGCCCTTTAAGAACTCGAAACCATCGTGTGATAGCCCCACTATGGGCACCAACTATTGTGGAATTGTCACGACAGATGTCCTAGTGTGAGGACTTAGTCATGGAGCCATCGCATTGAGGTTAGCTTAAAGGGGTTAATCAGGACAAAGGACATGGGGGGTTTATACTGGTTTGGTCCCTTACGACAAAGCTAAAATCCTAATCCACTTTGTAGTTGGTATTGCTAGGGTTTCGATGAGCAGGGAGCGAGTACGCTCGACCCGGCTCTTAATCTGTTATTTCTTGTCCTAAGCCGCTGCTAAGTCGTCCCCTTATATACACGGGCAGACGCCATGCGGCCCTCAGAGTCCCAGCCGGCTTATACAATGTATCCGGCTTGGTGACCTTTTACATATGCCTTACAGTACAAGTTTACATACATGGTGGTTTATACTCATGGGCTTTGAGCCGCCTTTGGGTCTGGGCCCTCTACTAAGCCTATCTATGAATCGCGATGTGGCCTTGGGCTTCATTGTGATGATTCTTCATAGGGTTGACCCGGCCCCTCCTGGGCGGGTCATACCTAATACTTATATCCCCAAAAGGACCCCAGCTAGAATCATCGATGTAGATCTTGACATGGCGGCTCTTGGTCATCCGGCTCATGGTGTATCCATTGATCCCTGAGAAGCTGCCCTTCAAGAACTCGAAACCACCATGCTCTGGCCCTATGGTGGGCGCCAACTGTCGTGGATTTAACATGGCAGATGCCCGAGTGAAAGGACTTAGGTGTGGAGCCATCACAACTAGGTTAGCTTGAAGGGGTTGAACGGAACAAAGAACATAAGGATTTTACCCAGGTTCGGCCCCTCTCAATGAGGTAAAAGCCTACGTCCTGCTTCTAATTGTATTGCTTGAGTTTCGATTACAAGGGAATACGCTTGACCTAGTTCTTAATTGCTTGTTTCTTGAGTTAACCCGCTGTCGGGTCTCACCTTTATATACATAGGTCGAGACCCGAAGGCTTACAGAGTCTCGGCCAGCTCACACAACGTGACCGGCTCAGTTTCTAACTAATCAAGCCTTATAGAGCAAGTCTTCATGCGGTGGTTCACAAGCCCATGTCTTGGGCCTTTACTAGGCCTGCCTCCAAGAGCCGCCGTCTTGGTACTTCTCCCTGGGCCTCCTTGGACCTTCTTCATGTTAAGAAGCCAACGGTGTAACCCGACCCCTCTTGGGCGGGTCACACCTCGGAGCTATATCCCCAACAGGGCCGAATTATATGACAGGCCTTTAACAGGCCCAAAGTCACGTTGGGCTGAACTGTTGCCACCTTGATCACGGGCTGTTAGTGGGCCGAATGTCGCAGCAGACCATATATGGCCCATGGGTAGCACGGGCCATTCCGAGGCCGAAAGACACACCGGGCTAAAATGGGCCCTTGTCTACATCGGGCCTCTAATAGGCCAAAATGTCACTGGGCCGTAATGGGGCCCAAATATTTGGCGAACAATTAACGAGCTAGATCTGGCTTCGGGCCGTAAGTGCGCCATGTTTAAATAGGCCGTTAGTGGGCTGGCCCACTAGTACCTAAGTAAATAATATGGGCCTTTGACTGGGCTGGCCTTTTTAACCTATATGGGCCTCTGTTGGGCCCTGCCACGTGTTGACGTATCATAGGCACGTCTCCTCCATTGGACGGACGACATCTGGCCCACCGAGGAGCCGACACGTGTTTCCTCTAGCCAATGATGATTTTACACGTGGAAAATCCTCATTGGTCCGGGCTATTAGCGGGTTATCGGATCCAAACCAGAACCTGTTAGCTTAATGGCGACCTGTTACGGTGGATGCCACATGTCGGTTACCATTGACGAAAGCACTTCCATGTTGCGCCATTTATCGTCATGGAAGTGGACACTTTCGTGGTGATAATTTTGGTATTATCATGGAGCACTTCTATGACAGCACAGGTATGACTATCTTGATTCTGTCATAAAATCATCATGGATGTACATGCATGACAGAAAACATGACCTACTATGACAAACACGTATCATCACGGAAGTGTATTTTTTGTAGTGACACATGGTTGCGAACTGTATGGCATGGAGTCTAAAGCTTCCAGACAAGTTGGTTGACGCGTATATTCATCTGGCACTTAATCAGTCTGTATGCCAGGGATGCTCTTCAGTTGAACTGCACAAAAAAATTGGGTGGTTTATTTTATCAACCGCCTCCTTTCTTGTCTGTAGTGTAGAATTTTGGCGAGCTACAGGACCAAGATGAGCCAGTAAACTAGTTGGGTGAAAGTAGTGGCCAAGTTGCTCAAACCTCCCTCGACATCGTGGCCATTATCTCATGGATGAACCTACAAGCAAAGTTCAGATTGTCTGTGCTACCTCTTATGTACTCAAAAGTTTGCTCGTACAAGCATTAGTTTTAGCAAGAAGTACCACCGAGTGAACACCATTTACCAGTCTGTACCCTAGGTAACTAAAGTTTGACCATGGATGATATTGGTTGTGATCTCTCAATCATTTGGATGCATAAACATGCTGAACATGTGTATATCTGAATCTTTTTGTGAATGTTATCTATGAACTTTTTCTTGTGATCTATCACTCATTTGGATGCATAGACATGTTGAACTTGTGTATATATGAATCTTTTGAGTTGTTGATTGTGAATGTTGGCTATGAATATGAACGTGTCCTGTGAACCTGAGTTTGTTAAGAATGTTTACCTTTTCTGTTGTACTTGTGTGTGAACTTGTTAGAATGTCTACTATGGGATTGTGACGTGTGAATGTCAATGGCACACCTTCTTCCAGAGAAGAATTGCACCTTCTTGTTATGGTAGCAATGGCGCATCAGCACTTTTTTTTTATCTTTTTGCTCTTTCTTCCCCCCTCCCCCGCTCAACCCTGCCGTAATGTTTTCGGCCTCAAAACAAACATAATACTGCGTTGTTTTTGGGCCTTGATGAACAATCAAGTGATGCTTTCTATAGGTTGGCCAGCCCAACAAATGGGTTGCTAGTCCACCACGGACCGGGAGGCTAAAAATACAAGTTGTATGGTGCAGAGGCAAGTAAAAAACACCATTGAGAGACATCCACTGAAAAAACATCGCATCTGATGTGCTTCTTCAGTCGCACCGCTGGCCCCCTCTTTAATCCAGTTTGCTCCATTCCCCAACCGCCAGCACGGGACAAAAGTTTATTTCCCCCTCGCGCTGACGGGGGATTGAAGAAGTGCAGCATCGGGTCCAACACCGGCGCTGGCTGCTTGTCCAAGTGATTTTTAGATAAGAAACCTCATATTTCAGAGGTAGAGCATTTAAACCAACACACACTTTTGAAACATGGTTTACAGAATGTTGGAAATTTTATTCATGGTAAAAAATGGAACTAACAACAAGTTAACATCATGCTGATCAACACTCATGTTCAGCACATCTTCATATGATGCAAAGTCAAAAAATATATGCTATTTTCAAAATGGCACGCCAATGTTGAGTGTGCGAAAAACTATGTAAACTAGGGACCGAATTTTGGCAAGTTTTATATATTTTTCAACTTCACCAGTTGGAATCAAAACAGGGCAGTACAGGTTTCGGGTGAGAGGGTTGCACCCACCGGGCTAGTGCGGTATGTTCAAAAGAATGAAGACGACTTCCCTTGCTCCGGTTCTTTCCCGTCCATGTGTGATCGTCATGGTGCCGCCTTATGCCATTTTCAACATGCTCGACAAACGAGAGGAATCTGGATTGGATTGTACACTGAGAGACTGACAGTGGGGACCCACCAGGTCTAAGCCATACGCAAGCAAGTGCCTCATTGGAAAAAAAGCTTCCTCCTCATTGTATACTAACGTTGGGGCCCACGGGTTTGTCAACCTAGTCAATAAACAAAATAAATTTCCAACGATGACTGTCATCGGAGAGCTTTTTTTAGGGGTATCAGGGATCTAGCTAGTACCTTTTTTTCAGAGGGCGAACAAGTATCAGCTAGGCCTAGGTTTTGTTTTTTAACGTGCGTAGCCCACGACATACCGAGACAGTGGTTTCAACTTATGTTTTGAGGTCCATCATGTACGTACCGGCCTATTGGCCTCCCAGCATAGGTTTTACTTTTTCTTAAACATCGGCAGCCTAATGTACTTTTTTAATAAAACACAGATATATGTTCTATTTATCTATATATAAGAATAATAACGCAGTGGGCAATTTATGGTTTACCTTGTAACCATGTTATATACAATTATATTATTACTATTATTGTGTATTTAATAGAAACTAATATACACCTTATAAAAACATCTCATGTCTTATTAACTTATAAAAATAAATGTTTAACAGAAGTTGGCAAGGAAAATCCTGGTTGTTTTTGAGTCTCACGCAAGGAAAATCCTTGTGATAGCGTTCAAAAGCTTGTGAAGATTTTAAGGACCAATGTAATAATAACGTGCTCATTTTTCTTTTGAGAAATAACTCGATAATTTGTTAATTTTATATATAATAAAATGTGTAGCTCCGGTTTATTTTTTGAACTTAATTGCTCCTTCTAACCAAACATTAAATATAGAACAAGCCCAACCAATTCGTGTATTTCAAGAAAGCGCAAATGGGTTGTGATTTCTTAGAAAAATTAAATGGGCTGCATTGATACGAAATTATTTGTTCACCCAACCCAGCAAATGGACTGTAAATTCTAGAAAACATGGGTTAGATATATGCCACATTTTTGCAGGCTGACATGTGGGTCAATAGGTCGAAGCCTATGCAAGGAGTTGTCAACTTAGTCAACAAATGATTCTGACATCCACATCCATTGGATTTATATCCAACGGCCGGCATGCACCTTCAATCTCTCGTCTTCTTCCTCTAGCGTCGCCGGAACTGCCTGCTCCGGCCTCCGACGGCTAGCGGCTCTGCTTAACACACATCGCTGCGAAGCGCTACCCCACCACCGGCTAGGCTATCCCTCCACCCCTCCACACCTAATGTTATTCTCCACAGACTTCAGCCCCATGCCGCACCAGAACGAGTTATAACCCTTGTACTCCACTCCGCTTGCGACTCCACTGCCGCGTCTTCCCATCTCCGGGTTGTTCTCGTCTGAGGCCTTGTAGTCGTCCATCGCCTTGTTGTGCTCAGCGTGGCGTGGTCAACAAACGAGGTTCATCAAAAGAGGACTGTACATGGAGAGCGCGAGCCATGGACATAGCACTATAGGTGGAACAAAATATGATCATGGAGGTTGTGTGGAGAAGACAAAAAAGAGAAAGTCTCACATCGACGCGGCTAATCAACGGGCTATGGAGATGCCCATCAATTGATGTCAATGCTAGGAGTAGGGATTGCCATGCAACGGATGGACTAGAGCTATAAATGTATGAAAGCTCAACAAAAGAAACTAAGTGGGTGTGCATCCAACTTGCTTGCTCACGAAGACCTAGGGCATTTTGAGGAAGACCATTGTTGAAATATACAAGCCAAGTTCTATAATGAAAATTCCCACTAGTATATGAAAGTGACAAAATAAGAGACTCTCTATCATGAAGACCATGGTGCTACTTTGAAGCACAAGTGTGAAAAAAGGATAGTAACATTGTACCTTCTCTCTTTTTCTCTCATTTTTTTGGGCCTTCTTTTTTTTATTTGGCCTTTCTCTCTTTTTTTATTTCCTCACACGGGAAAATGATCTAATAATGGTGATCATCACACTTCTATTTATTTGCAACTCAAAAATTACAACTCGATACTAGAACAAAATATGGCTCTATATGAATGCCTCCGGTGGTGTATCGGGATGTGCAATGATTCAAGACTGACATGTATAATTATGAGCGATGGCTTTGCCACAAATATGATGTCAACTATGTGATCATGCAAGGCAATATGACAATGATGAGGCGTGTCATAATAAATGGAACGGTGGAAAGTTGCATGTCAATATATCTCGGAATGACTATGGAAATGCCATAATAGGTAGGTATGGTGGCTTTTTTGAGGAAGATATAAGGAGGCTTATGTGTGATAGAGCATATAATATCACGGGGTTTGGATGCATCGGCGAAGTTTGCACCAACTCTCGAGGTGACAAAGGGCAATGCATGGTGCCGAAGAGGCTAGCAATGATGGAAAGGTGAGAGTGCATATAATCCATGGACTCAACATTAGTCATAAAGAACTCACATACTTATTGCAAAAATCTACAATTCATCAAAATCAAGCACTACGCGCATGCTCCTAGGGGGATAGATTGGTAGGAAAAGACCATCGCTCGTCCCCCACCGCCACTCATAAGGAGGACAATCAAAGAAACACCTCATGCTTCAAATTTGTTACACAACGGTTACCATACGTGTATGCTATAGGACTTGCAAACCTCAACACAAGTATTTATCAAATTCACAAATACTCAACTGGCATGACTCTAATATCACCATCTTCATATGTCAAAACAATCATCAAGTATCAAACTTCTCATAGTATTCAATGCACTCTATATGAAAGTTTTTATTATACCCATCTTGGATGCCTATCATATTAGGACTAATTTTATAGCCAAAGAAAATTACCATGCTGTTCTAAAAGACACTCAAAATAATATAAGTGAAGCATGAGAGGTAAATAATTTCTATAAAATAAAACCACCACCGTGCACTAAAAAGATATAAGTGAAGCACTAGAGCAAAATTATCTACCTCAAAAGATATAAGTGAAGCACATAGAGTATTCTAATAAATTCTAATTCATGTGTGTCTCTCCCAAAAGGTGTGTACAACAAGGATGATTGTAGTAAACTAAAAAGCAAAGACTCAAATCATACAAGACGCTCCAAGCAAAACACATATCATGTGGTGAATTAAAATATAGCCTCAAGTAAAGTTACCGATAGACGAAGACGAAAGAGTCCTTCTAGGGCATCCCCAAGCTTAGGCTTTTGGTTGTCATTGAATTTTACCTTGGGGTGCCTTGGGCATCCCCAATCTTATTCTCTTGCCACTCCTTGTTCCAAAATCCATCAAATCTCTACCCAAAAACTTGAAAACTTCACAACACAAAACTCAACAGAAAATCTCATGAGCTCCGTTAGTATAAGAAAGCAAACCACCACTTTAATGTACTGTAATGAACTCATTCTTTATTTATATTGGCATTAAATCTACTCTATTCCAACTTCTCTATGGTTCATACCCCAAGATACTAGCCATAGATTCATCAAAATAAGCAAACAACACACGAAAAACAGAATCTGTCAAAAACAGAACAGTCTGTAGCAATCTGGATAGTTCGAATACTTCTGTAACTCCAAAAATTCTGAAAAATTAGGACGACCTAAATAATTTGTATATTGATCTACGACAGTTGGAATTGGTATTTTATCGCTCTCTGGTAAAAATGAAAATTATTCTTGTGAGCGCATACTTTCTGGTTTTTTCAGCAAGATCAAACAACAATCACCCAAGAAGATCCTAAAGGCTTTACTTGGAACAAACACTAATTGAAACATAAAAACACAATGATAATAGAGGATAGATGATTTATTTATTACTAAACATGAAAAAAAAGTAAAGAACAAAAATAAAATTGGGTTGCCTCCCAACAAGCGCTATCGTTTAACGCCCCTAGCTAGGCATAAAAAGCAAGAATAGATCTAGGTATTGCCATGATAATGATAAGGCACATCGCGAAAACTCATTTCATGCTCCCTGCATTCAGCAGCAAGTTTTCTTTGTTGCAAGCAAAAGTAATCAAAAGGGCTAAATTTAATGGGACAAAAGTCCCCAAGATCAAGCTCGGGAGGTATTGGTTCCTCCTTTGGCCCCTCATATTGCACAACCAATTCATCATTATAAGCATTCTTTTGGCAAAAAGTCATGAGCCTTTGTTCAAGGGAAAAACCTAACCCAATGTTCTGGATAGCAAAGTTATCATTAAGTTCAGAAATCCTGTCAACTAGAACATCGATAGGAACCTTTTTTTCTAAGGTTTTCATTAAAAGCAACATGATCTAAAGACCGTAAGCGCATTATGTCTTCTTGATAAAAAAGGATCGCTTCTATGGGAGGACGGCCGGCATCCACCCTATAATGCGCAAAAATTTCGTTGGCCTCTTTTATTATAAATCTGAACTCAAGAGCTAAAAAGATGGTATCTGCTCGCTTAACAGAAGAATGCTCAATATTGGAAAATTCTAGAAAAATCCTATGTATGCAAGGATGCATGTGTATAAATTGTCTTTCAAGTTCAACCATCAGAAAAGATATAGCATCCGCAAGACTACTAGTTTTATGAAGAATAGACCTGCCCATAGTGGGTAAAGCACCGGCGCAAGTAAAGAAATCTTGAATAACTCCTTTTCCAATAATATTGCCACTACCAATCCAAAACTTTTTAGTGTGTAAAATAGTAGTTTCTTCATGAGGATAATCAAAAGCATCAACGTTTCCCCATCGTTACTACTACCCTTTTCAATGATAACCACCCCAGTTTCAGACATGATTGCAACAAACCGCACTAAGAGCGAACACACAAGAGGCAAGCGGAAAGAGGCGAATGGAGAAGGGGATGAATAAAACAGCAAAGGTGAAGCGGGTGAGAGGAAAACGAGAGGTGAATGGCAAATAATGTAATGCGAGGGAGAAGAGTTTAGCATGGGTACTTGGTATGTCTTGACTTGAGCATAGATCTCCCAGGCAACGGCGCCAGAAATCCTTCTTGCTACCTCTTGAGCATGTGTTGGTTTTCCCTTGAAGAGGAAAGGGTGATGCAGCAAAGTAGCGTAAGTATTTCCCTCAGTTTTTGAGAACCAAGGTATCAATCATGTAGGAGATAACACGCAAGTCACCTAGTACCTGCACAAACAATCAAGAACCTCGCAACCAACGCGATAAAGTGGTTGTCAATCCCTTCGTGGTCACTTATGAAAGTGAGATCTGATAGAGATAATAAGATGAATATTTTTGGTATTTTTGTTGTATAGATTGCAAAACAGTAAACGAGATGCGATAATAAAAAGAGATGCAATATAATAAGGAAGAGGCCCATGGGCCATAGGTTTCACTAGTGGCCTCTCTCATGATAGCAAGTATTACGGTGGGTGAACAAATTACTGCCGAGCAATTGATAGAAGAGCGCATAGTTATGAGAATATCTAGGCAATGATTATGAAATATAGGCATCACGTCCGTGTTAAGTAGACCGAAATGATTCTGCATCTACTACTATTACTCCACACATCGACCGCTATCCAGCATGCATCTAGAGTATTAAGTTCATAAGAACAGAGTAATAATTTTGGCAAGATGACATGATGTAGAGGGATAAACTCAAGCAATATGATATAAACCCCATATTTTTATCCTCGATGGCAACAATACAATACGTGCCTTGCTACCCCTACTGTCACTGGCAAAGGATACCGCAAGATTGAACCCAAAGCTAAGCACTTCTCCATGCAAGAAAGATCAATCTAGTAGGCCAAACTAAATCTATAATTCGGAGAGACTTGCAAAGATATCAAATCATGCATATAAGAATTCAGAGAAGAACCAAATATTGTTCATAGATAAACTTGATCATAAATCCACAATTCATTGGATCTCGGCAAACACACCGCAAAAAAGTATTACATCGAATAGATCTCCAAGAACATCGAGGATAACTTTGTATTGAGAACCAAAGAGAGAGAAGAAGCCATCTAGCTAATAACTATGGACCCGAAGGTCTATGGTAAACTACTCACACATCATCGGAGAGGCTATGGTGTTGATGTAGAAGCCCTCCATGATCGAATCCCCCTCCGTCAGATCGCCGGAAAAGGTCCCCAGATGGGATCTCACGGGTATAGAAGGTTGCGGCAGTGGAAAAGTGGTTTCGTGGCTCCCCTGGATGTTTTTAGGGTATAAGAGTATATATAGGTGAAAGAAGTACATCGGTGGAGCTACGAGGGGCCCACGAGGGTGGGGGGCGAGCCTACCCCCCTGGGCGCGCCCTCCTGCCTCGTGGCCGCCTCGTTGCGTCTCTAACTTCCACTCCAAGTCTCCTGGATTGCGTTTGTTCCAAGAAAGATCCTCGTGAAGGTTTCGTTCTGTTTGGATTCCATTTGATATTCCTTTTCTGCGAAACACTAAAATAGGCAAAAAAACATAAACTGGCACTGGGCCTCCGGTTAATAGGTTAGTCCCAAAAATAATATAAAAGTGCATATTAAAGCCCATTAAACATCCAAAACATATAATATAATAGCATGGAACAATCAAAAATTATAGATACGTTGGAGACGTATCAGTGTCTCGGTCGTGTCTACATAGTTCCCGAACCCGTAGGGTCCGCACGCTTAACGTTCGATGACGATTTGTATTATGAGTTTCGTGTTTTGATGAACCGAAGTTTGTTCGGAGTCCCGGATGAGATCACAAACATGACGAGGAGTCTCAAAATGGTCGAGACATAAAGATTGATATATTTGAAGGTTATGTTTGGACATCGGAAAGGTTTCAGATAGGTTCGGGCATATTCCGGAGTACCGGGGGGTTAATGGGCCTTCATGGGCCCTAGTGGAAGACAGGAGGCGGCGGCCAGGTAGAAGCATGCGCCCCCCCCCCCAGGCCCAATATGAATTGGGTTAGGGTTGGGGGCGTCGGGCCCCCTTTCCTTCTCTCCCTCTTCTCCTTCCCCCCTTCTCCTTGTGGAAGTAGGAAAGGGGGGCGAATCCTACTTGGAGTAGGACTCCTCCCCTTGGGCGTGCCACCCTTGGCCGGCCTCCTCCTCCCTCCCCCTTTATATACGTGGGACGGGGGCACTCCATAGACACAGAAGTTGATCTTTTAGCCGTGTGTGGTGCCCCCTCCACAGTTACACACCTCAGTCATATCGTTGCAGTGCTTAGGCAAAGCCCTGCGTTGGTAGCTTCATCATCACCGTCACCACGCCGTCGTGCTGAAGGAACTCTTCCTCGGCCTCAACTGGATCAAGAGTTCAAGGGACGTCACCGAGTTGAACGTGTGTAGATCGCGGAGGTGCCGTAAGTTCGGTACTTGGATCGGCTGGAACACGAAGACGTTCAACTGCATCAACCGCATTACTAAATGCTTCCGCTTTCGGTCTACGAGGGTACGTAGACACAGTGTCCCCCTATCATTGCTATGCATCTCCTCGATAGATCTTGCATGATCGTAGGTAAATTTTTTGAAATTCTGGGTTCCCCAACAAATACAAGGGTCTCTTGGAGATCTATTAGATGTAATGACTTTTGTGTGGTGTGTTTGTTGGGATCCGATGAAGTTCAAGTTTATGATCAGATCTATATCCATGAATATTATTTGAGTCTTCTTTGATCTCTTATATGCATGATTATTTATAGCCTTGTATTTCTTTTTCGAATCTTTGGTTTAGTTAGGCCAACTAGATTGATTTTTGTTGCAATGTGAAAAGGTGTTTTGTGATGGGTTCGATCTTGTTGTGTCCTCACCCAGTGACAGAAGCGGTAACGAGGCATGTATGTATCGTTTCTATTAAGGATAAAAAGATGGGGTATATTCCTACATGAATAGATCTTGTCTACATCATGTCATCATTCATATTGCATTACTCCGTTTCTCCATGAATTTAATACACTAGATGCATCCTGGATAGCGGTCGATGTGTGGAGTAATAGTAGTAGATGCAGGCAGGAGTAGGTCTACTAATCTTGGACGTGATGCCTATATACATGATCATTGCCTTGGATATCGTCATAATTATTTGATGTTCTATCACTTTCCCAACAGTAATTTGTTTACCCACCATGTGTTATTTTCTCGAAAGAAGCCACTAGTCAAATCTACAGCCCCCGGGTCTATCTTTTATCATATTTGATTTCCGATCTATCTTTTGCCATATTTTTTTCAGATCTATATTTCCAAAAACTCAAAAATACCTTGCTGCACTTTTTATTTATTTATTTATTTATTTTATTTCATGTTTTATTCAGATCTATTTATCCAAACTACCACAAATCAATCAATCTTTTTACCATGGAGGGATTGGAAACCCCTCTTACGCGTGAGGTTGCAAGTATTTGTTCTTTGTGTGCAGGTACTATTTACATAGTGTTGCTTGGTTCTCCAACTGTATTGATACCTTGGTTTCACAACTGAGGGAAATACCTATCGTAGTTGTAATGCATCATCCCTTCCACTTTGGGGAAATACAGACGTAGTTTCAAGCCGCATCAAGAATACATGAACTCCTCAAACTACGGTAATCACCGGAAAGTATCCCAATTACTGTCACCCTAGGGTATACGGATCATAACACGTAATGGGTGCATATGACTTGCAATATCGGATCTAGAACATTGATATAAAGGTGAAAACATAAACGTTTCAGATCTAAAATCATGGCACTCGGGCCCTAGTGACAAGCATTAAG
The DNA here is from genome assembly GCF_002162155.2 of Triticum dicoccoides. Taxonomy (NCBI): domain Eukaryota; kingdom Viridiplantae; phylum Streptophyta; class Magnoliopsida; order Poales; family Poaceae; genus Triticum; species Triticum dicoccoides. The sequence goes on along the minus strand of NC_041392.1, from coordinate 567,273,139 downwards.
CATAGCAAAGTCATACCAACATCAATCTCAGAACATAGAGGATACTAGAGATCAAGCCCTAACAAAACTAACTTGATTACATGATGAATCTCATGCAACTCCTCACCGACCAGCGAGCCTACGAAGGAATTACTCACTCCCGGTGGGGAGCATCATGGAATTGGTGATTAAGGAGGGTTAGTGATGACAAAGTCCGAAGATCCCACTCTCCAGATCCTCGAACGAGCTCCAGATCTGGTCTCCCGATGAAGAACAGGAGGTGGCGGCGGCTCTATATCATAAAACGCGATGAAACATCCTCTCCTGTTTTTCTGGAAAAATAGGATTTTTATAGCGTCGGAATTAGGGCCAGCGGAGCCCCGAGGGGCCCACCAGCCACCAAGGCGCGCCAGAGGCGGGTGGCGCGCCCTGGTGTCTTGTGGGCAGCCAGGGCACCCCCTCCAGTGGGTCTTGGTTCCAGAAATTGTTATATATTCCAAAATAATTGTCCAAAAAGTTTCTTCCAAATCCGAGAACTTTGTTTGTGCACAAAAACAACACCATGGTAGTTATGTTGAAAACAACGTCAGTCCGGGTTAGTTTCATTCAAATCATGCAAATTAGACTCCAAAACAAAAGCAAAAGCGTTAGGAAAAGTAGATACGATGGAGACGTATCAACCTCTTGCCCCATGAAGACCCACAAGTACAGGCGATCAATTGTAGCTTTTTTCGATAAGTAAGAGTGTCAAACCCAACAAGGAGCAGAAGGAAATGACAAGTGGTTTTCTATAAGGAAATGTCTGCAAGAGCTGAAATTATAAGTAGCGGAGTAGTTTGATAGCAAGATAATTTGTAACGAGCAAGTAATGATAGTAGTAACAAAAGTGCAACAAGGTAGCCCAATATTTTTAGGCAAAGGACAGGTCAAAACGGTCTCTTATGATAAGCAAAGCGTTCTTGAGGGTACACAGGAATTTCATCTAGTCACTTTCATCATGTTGGTTTAATTCGTGTTTGGTACTTTGATAATTTGATATGTGGGTGGACCAGTGCTTAGGTGTTGTTCTTACTTGAACAAACCTCCTACTTATGATTAACCCTCCCGCAAGCATCCGCAGCTATGAGATAAGTATTAAGAATAAATGCTAACCATAGCATTAAACTTTTGGATCCAATCGGTCCCTTACGGAATAACGCATAAACTGGGGTTTAATCTTTTGTCACTCTCGTAACCTATCATCTAATTGCTACTCCATAATTCATTCCCTTAGGCCCAAATATGGTCAACTGTCATGTAGTCGACGTTCACATGACACCACTAAGGGAATCACAACATACATATATCAAAATATCAAACACATATCAAGTTCACATGTTTACTTGCAACAAGATTTCTCCTGTGACCTCAAGAACAAAAGTAACTACTCACAAGTGATAATCATGCTCAAGATCAGAGGGGTATTAAATAGCATATTGGATCTGAACTTTATAATCTTCCACTGAATAAACCATATAGTAATCGACTACAAGATGTAATCAACACTACTAGTCACCCTCAAGCACCAATCTATAGTTTCGGTAACAAGATTGAACACAAGAGATGAACTAGGGTTTGAGATGAGATGGTGTTGTTGAAGATGTTGATGGAGATTTCCCTCCCCAAGATGGGAGAGTTGTTAGTGATGATGATGATAATGACGATGATTTCCCCCTCCGGGAGGGAAGTTCCCCCGACGGAATCGCTCCGCCAGAGGGCAAAAGTGCTCCTGCCCAAGTTCCGCCTCAAGAAGGTGGTGCTTCGTCCCAAAAGTCTTCCACTTATTTTTTTTCTAGGTCAAATTGACCTATATACTAGAAGACGGGCACCGGTGGTGGGCCTGGGTGAGCACAACCCACCAGGGCGCGCCTGGGCTCCCTAGCACGCCCAGGTGGGTTGTGCCCACCCGGTGGGCCCCCTCTGGTAGTTATTTGCTCCAATATTCCTCAAATATTCCATAAAAATCTCTGTGAAGTTTCAGCTTATTTGGAGTTGTGCAGAATAGGTAGCCTGAGGTAGCTTTTCTAGGTCCAGATTTCCAGCTGCCGGAATTCTCCCTCTTTGTGTATACCTTGCATATTATGAGAGAAAATTCATTAGAATTACTCCAAAAAGCATTATTATGGATAAAAACATTATAAATAACAGTAAGAAAACATGATACAAAATGGACGTATCTGTTGGGGAACGCAGTAATTTCAAAAAAAAAATCTACGCACACGCAAGATCTATCTAGGTGATGCATAGCAACGAGAGGGGAAGAGTGTTGTCCATGTACCCTCGTAGACCGTAAGTAGAAGCGTTATGACAACGCGGTTGATGTAGTCATACGTTTTTACGATCTGACTGATCCTAGCACCGAAGGTACGGCACCTCCACAATCTACACACGTTCAGCTCGGTGACGTCCCGCGAACTCTAGATCCAACTGAGTGTCGAGGGAGAGTTTCGTTAGCACGGCGGCATTATGACTGTAATGATGAAGCTACCGGTGCAGGGCTTCACCTAAGAACTCCAACGATATGACCGAGGTGGATTATGGTGGACGGGGGCACCGCACACGGCTAAACAATGTCAACTTGTGTGCTCTAGGGTGCCCCCTGCCCTCGTATATAAAGGAGCAAGGGGGGAGGCCGGCCGGCCCTTGGGGCGCCCAAGGAGGGGAGGAATCCTCCTCCTAGTGGGAGTAGGATTCATCCTTTCCTAATCCTACTAGGAGGGGGAAGGAAGGAGTGGGAGAGGGGAAGGAAAATGGGGGCGCCGCCCCCCCCTCCTAGTCCAATTCGGACTCAAGGGGGAGGGGGCGCGCGGCCTGCCCTGGCCGTCCCTCTCTCTCTCCACTAAGGTCCATCTAGGCCCATTAGTTCCACGGGGGGTCCGGTAACCCTCCAGCACTCCAATTTTATCCAAAACCACCCGGGACACTTGCGGTGTCCGAATATAGCCGTCCAATATATCAATCTTTATGTCTCGACCATTTCGAGACTCCTCGTCATGTCCATGATCATATCCAGGACTCTGAACCACCTTCGGTACATCAAAACACATAAACTCATAATACCAAGAACTATGTAGACATGACCGAGACTCATCTCCGGTCAATAACCAATAGCGGAACCTGGATGCTCATATTGGTTCCTACATATTCTACGAAGATATTTATTGGTCAAACTACATAACAACATACGTTGTTCCCTTTGTCATCGGTATGTTACTTGCCCGAGATTCAATCGTTGGTATCTCAATACCTAGTTCAATCTCGTTACCGACAAGTCCCTTTACTTGTTTCCGTTAATGCTACATCCTGTAACTAACTCATTAGTTACATTGCTTGCAAGGCTTATAGTGATGTACATTACCGAGAGGGCCCAGAGATACCTCTCTGATACACGGAGTGACGAATCCTAATATCGATCTATGACAACTCAACAAAGACCATCAGAGACACCTGTAGAGCATCTTTATAGTCACCTAGTTATGTTGTGACGTTTGATAGCACACTAAGTGTTCCTCCGGTATTCGGGAGTTGCATAATATCATAGTCATAGGAACATGTATCAGTTATGTCGAAAGCAACAGTAACAAACTAAACGATGTGATGCTAAGCTAATGGATGGGTCAAGTCAATCACATCATTCTCTAATGATGTGATCCCGTTTATCAAATGTCAACTCTTTGTCCATGGCTAGGAAACTTAACCATCTTTGATCAACGAGCTAGTCACGTAGAGGCATACTAGTGACACTCTGTTTGTCTATGTATTCACACATGTACTAAGTTTCCGGTTAATACAATTCTAGCATGAATAATAAACATTTATCATGATATAAGGAAATATAAATAACAACTTTATTACTGGCTCTAGGGCATATTTCCTTCAGTATAAACTCCCCCAAGCTTAGACCTCGCTTGTCCTCAAGTGAAAACCGAAATCGAAAAACGTGTCCACATGCTTTGAGAGAGAGGTGTCGATAAACACAAAATGCGGACATAGAAGCATCATGTTGACTATTATAGCAGCAACAAAATTAAACATAAGACATTTATCATAGAACTTCTATCATATACTTCTCATGAATAAGTAACAATTCATCACACAATTGAAGTATAAAGAAAAAACTCTATTAAAAACTAACAAACTATGTTCTCAATCAACTTTGCAACTACAATTCATCATTTTTTCAGGAAGGGTCACGTATCGGAGCCTTTAGGCAAGTCCACATACTCGACCATCATATAGTCTTCTATGATTGCTAACACTCACCGCGTACACATGAGCAAAACATTTCAACCGGACACATAGAAAGATAGGGGCTTATAATTTCGCCTCCCAACGTATTCACCTCAAGGGTGATGTCAACAATAATAACTCATGCTCTCTATATTCAACTGGACATATGTGCCTATATCTTTCCTCACCACATGATGCTTGCCAAAGGAGAAAAATAAAAGGGATAGAAGGAAAACTTTGACTCTTTGCATAAAAGTAAATACATAAAAGTAAAAGATAGGTCCTTCGCAGAGGGAAGCAGAGGTTGCCATGCGCTTATTTGTTTGTATGCTCAACCCCTTAGTGCAAGATAACGTCATGTTGCATTGCCCCTTGTGATAGCGACCTTTATTATGCAGTCTATCGCTTTTATTCTTCACCATCACAAGTTCGTGCAACGCTCAATTTTCTCTTACACTAAATGATCTCACACTTTTAGAAGCAATTTTTATTGCCTTTTTGCACTGATGACAACTTACTTGAGGGATATTGCTCAATCCCTAGGTAGGTATGGTGGACACTTGAAATAAGATTTGGGTTTAAGGGTTTTTGGATGCACAAGTAGTATCTCGACTTAGTGCGGAATTTTTGGCTAGCAAAGATAGGGGCAAGCACCACATGTTAAAGGATCTATGACAATATGACTTCTATGTGAATATAAACAAACATAAACCATTAAGTTGTCTTCCTTGTCCAACGTCAATAATTTTGGCATACAATATTTTGATGAGGGCTCACAATCACAAAAGATTTCTAGGATAGTATATTTGTATGTGAATCTTCTCTTCCCTTATTAATTCTTTCATGAGTTGCATCATTGACTAATACTATGTTTGTCAATCTCTAATAAAATTTGCTACTTATACTTTTCCTTATGTGGTGTCATCACCTACCATAAGATTAGTATATGATATTTTCTTCATTTATTTCCTTTAATTTATTTATTTCCTTTATATTTTTCTTTCTTATTTCTTTTCTTTTATTTGCAACATGAAAGTAAAGAAAGAGAAAACTCAAACTAAACTTTATTATATAACTTGCACACAATTACAAGGATAGATCACTAATCAAACTCTCAAAGAAGAAAGGATCGAACTAAACTTTTATTCATATAAAGAAAAAGATTGAACTAAAATAAGTAAAGGCAAAAAGATAGTGGGATGATACGATACCAGGGCACCTCCCCCAAGCTTGGTGGAAGCCAAGGGGAGTGCCCATACCCGATACTCAGTTATCTTTTGGTGGTGAAGAATATGATGGTGATGAAGGAGAGATATTGTCCTCGGATTTCCATGGTGGTGGTCACCCATCATAAGAGGAGTGAGTCTCACAGGTCCTGTAACTAGCATCCAAACTCATACCTTTAAACCTCGCCTCATATTCAAAGACTTGGTTTTGAAGGTCATAGATCTGGCTTTGGAGGAAGTTCATTTGCTTGTTGAGGGTGAAGACGATGTCCTTCATGGGCTTGCCATCCACCTTGAGATCACGGGAGAGGTCCGTGATCATAAGGTGATTAGCGTTGAGTCCACACTCCACCATCCCCTTGCACCAGAGGACGTCTTGCTTCGTAGCTTCAAGCCTGGCCTCCATGGTTCATGTCCCCTTATGACATGGCACATCACGGAAGTGAAGCACCCCCTCATGCATCTGGATGACCTGAGGGTGCTGCACCACCTCCCGCAGATATGGGTTGATAATGTTCTTGAAGAACTTGTCCTTGGAGGAGCTTGAAGAGGCCATGGTAGATGGGATCTGACAGAAAATGCCAAGGAAAAGAGAATAGAGGATTTTCTCCATGATATGGTGATCAACAGGTTCGGGAAGTATATATAGATTTTTATCTTGAAGGACAAGCATAAGGTAGAAAAACGGAGTCTGGAAGGTGTCCCGGGTGGGCCCAAGACACCAGGGCGCGCCAGGCCCACCTGGACCCACCTGGGCGCGCCAGGCTTGCCTGGCGCGCCCTAGTGTCTTGTGCCCACCAGGTTACGCTTCCTGGAAGTTTCTTTATTTCCTAAATTTTTAAATATTACAAAACTGATAAAAATATTTTTGCGGATTTTTCGGAGTTCGTTTACTTACCGTATCACGTACCTCCTTATTTTCACGATTCTGGAGTGTTCCGGAAGGACTCTTTATGTGTTCTTCCTGTGTCAAGTTTGGATACAATTACTTTCAACATTAATGGGCATACCAAAGCTTTAATGTTTTATTCGTTGCCCATTGACAACCTTCGGGTTAGTACCTTCAAAATTATTTATTTTGATGGCTCTGGACCGATAAACCTCCTCGATAGCATAGGGGCCTTCCCATTTTGAGAGGAGGTTTCCTGCAAAGAATCTAAAACGAGAGTTGTACAAAAGAACATATTCTCCGACTTTAAATTCACACTTTTGGATTCTTTTGTCATGCCATCTTTTAACTTTTTCTTTGAATAATTTTGCATTTTCATAAGCTTGGGTTCTCCATTCATATAAAGAGCTAATATCAAATAACCTCTTTATACCAGCAAGTTTGAAATCATAATTGAGATCTTTGATGGCCCAATATGCTTTATGTTCTAGCTCAAGAGGCAAATGACAAGCCTTTCCGTAAACCATTTTATAAGGAGACATACCCATAGGATTTTTATAAGCTGTTCTATAAGCCCAAAGTGCATCATCTAATTTCTTAGACCAATTCTTCCTGGACCTATCGACAATCTTTTGCAAATTTAATTTTATTTCTCTATTGCTAAGTTCAACTTTACCACTAGACGGAGGATGGTAAGGTGATGCAATTCTATGGTTAACATCATACTTGGCAAGCATTTTACGGAAAGCACCATGAATAAAGTGTGAACCACCATCAGTCATTAAATATCTAGGGACTCCAAACCATGGGAAAATAACTTCCTTAAGCATTTTAATAGAGGTGCTGTGATGAGCACTACTGGTTGGAATAGCTTCTACCCATTTAGTAACATAATCAACAACAACCAAACTATGTGTATACCCATTAGAGGAAGGAAAAGGTCCCATGTAATCAAATCCCCAAACATCAAATGGTTCAACAGCAAGTGAATAATTCATAGGCATTTCTTGACGCTTACTGATATTACATATTCTTTGACATTAATCACAAGATAAGACAAACTTACGGGCATCCTTCAAGAGAGTAGGCCAATAAAATCCAGATTTGCAACACCTTCCGAGCAGTTCTATCTCCAGCATGATGCCCTCCATAAGATTTGGAGTGACATTTCGTAGCATTTGTCCCTGTTCATGCTCAGGTACACAACATCTAATAATACCATCTACTCCTTTATAAAGATGTGGGTCATCCCAAAAGTAATGTCTTAAATCATAGAAGAATTTTTTCTTTTGTTGGTATGTAAAGCTAGGTGGTAAATATTTAGCAACAATGTAATTAGCATAATCAGCATACCAAGGAGTACTTTGAGCAACATTTATTGCAGCTAACTACTCATCGGGAAAAGTATCATCACAAGGTAATGGGTCATCAAGCACATTTTCAAGCCTAGATACATTATCAGCTACTGGGTTCTCAGCTCCTTTTCTATCAATGATATGTAAATGAAATTCTTGTAACAAGAGAACCCATTGAATAAGTCTAGGTTTTGCATCTTTCTTTTCCATAAGATATTTAATAGCAGCATGGTCTCTGTGAATAGTTACTTTGGAATCAACAATATAAAGGTCTAAATTTATCACAAGCAAACACCACTTCTAAGAATTCTTTTTCAGTAGTAGCATAATTTCTTTGAGCACTGTCTAGAGTTTTGCTAGCATAATGAATAACATTAAGTTTCGTATCAACTCTTTGTCCTAGAACAGCACCAACAGCATAATCACTAGCATCACGCATAATTTCAAAAGGCAAGTTCCAATTAGGTGGTTGAACAATAGGTGCAGAAATTAAGGCTTTCTTGAGTGTTTCAAAGGCTTCTAAACAATCATCGTCAAAAACAAAAGGAATATCCTTTTGCAAAAGACTCGTAAGAGGCCTAGAAATTTTGGAAAAGTCAGATTAAATCTCCTATAGAAACCAGCATGACCTAAGAAACTACGAATATCTTTTATATCTTTAGGACATAGCATTTTGTCAATTGCATCAAACTTAGCTTGGTCCACTTCAATACCTCTTTCAGAAATTTTATGACCCAAGACAATGCCTTCATTAACCATAAAGTGGCACTTCTACCAATTCAAGACAAGATTTGTTTGTTCACATCTCTGCAAAACTCGCTCAAGATTGCTTAAATAATCATCAAAAGACTTCCCATAAATAGAGAAGTCATCCATGAAAACATCAACAATCTTTTCACAAAAGTCAGCAAATATAGCAGTCATACATCTTTGAAAGGTAGCAGGTGCATTACATAAACCGAAAGGCATACATCTATAAGCATAGGTTCCAAAGGGATAAGTAAAAGTGGTCTTTTCTTGATCAGGTTGAGAAACAGGTATTTGTGAAAAACCAAAATATCCATCAAGGAAGCAAAAGTGTGTGTGCTTAGATAATCTTTCAAGAATTTGATAAATAAAAGGCAGAGTGTAATGATTTTTTCTAGTTGCTTTGTTTAATTTTCTAAAATCAATTACCATTCTACAACCTATAACAATTCTTTGTGGAATAAGTTCATTCTTATCATTAGGAACAACAGTTATACATCCTTTCTTAGGGACACAATGGGCAGGACTTACCCATCTACTATCAGCTATAGGATAGATTATACATGCTTCCAGAAGCTTTAAGGTTTCCATTCTTACCACTTCTTTCATCTTCGAATTTAACCGACGTTGGTGATCAACAACGCGTTTAACATTAGGTTCCATATTAATTTTGTGTTGACATAGAGTGGGACCAATGCCCTTTAAATCATCAAGAGTATATCCAATAGCAGCTCGGTGCTTAGAACTTTCAATAATCTCTCTTCTTCATGTTCTAAAAGGTTAGCACGAATAATAATAGGATATATCTGCTTTTCATCAAGATAAGCATATTTCAAAGTGTCTGGCAATTGTTTTAATCCAAACACAGGATCACCTTTAGGTGGAGGAGGACCTCCTAGAGTTTCAATAGGCAAGTTGTGTTTAAGTAGAGGATGTTGTTCAAAGAAAATCTTATCTATTTCATTTCTTTCATGCATATGTAAATCATTTCCCTGGTCTAGCAAATATTGTTCTAAAGGATTAGTAGGTGGTATAGCAATAGAAGCAAGACCAATTAATTCATCCTTACTAGGCAATTCTTTTTCATGAAGCTTCTACTAAACTTGGAAAAATTAAACTCATGAGACTCATCACCAAAACTAACACCGACAGTTTGTTTCTCACAATCTATCTTAGCATCAACGGTGTTCAAGAAAGGTCTACCAAAGATAGTGGGACAAAAGTCATCTTGTGCAGAACCAAGAACAAGAAAATCAGTAGGGTGTTTTATTTTCCCACACAAGACTTCAACATCTCTTACAATCCCAATTGGTGAAATAGTGTCTCTATTAGCAAGTTTAATAGTAACATCTATGTCTTCTATATCTCCGGGTGCTATGTCTTTCATAACTTCCTAATATAAGGTGTAAGGAATAGCACTTACACTAGCACCTATGTCACATAAACCATGATAACAGTGATCTCCTATTTTAACTGAGATGACGGTCATGCCAACAATATGTCTATGTTTATCCTTTTTATCAGGTTTGGCAATTCTAGCAGCTTCTTCCCAGAAGTAAATAATATGCCCATCCATATCTTCTTCCAAGGGATCTTTAACCATAGCAATACTAGGTTATACTTTAATTTGTTCATCGGGTTTAGGTGTTCTAATATAGCTTTTGTTAACCACAGTTAAAACTTTAGCATGTTCCTTTATAGTAACAGGGAAAGGCAATTTCTCAATATAAGCAGAAGGAACAACTGGATCAACATTGTAAAGTATAGCCACTGGTACAGCGACGTGCTATACAAACGGTTTTTAACCCCTTTCTGTGACGACATTTGGAACCATCGCCAGGTGAGTGAGGGCGATAGGGGGTCCTTCCCACACGACCCAGAAATCGTCGGGGATAGGCCCTCCTGAGACACAGGCTGGGGCCGTGTGCGATCGGACGAGGCATTGAAACCCAATCATTTTCATAGGTATGTACATCCCACGGGGTAATCCGAGATAAACATTTCCGTAGGTATGTACATCCCACACGGTGAATCCCAGAAAATCATTTCCGTAGGTATGTACATCCCACACGGTGAATCCCAGAAAATCATTTCTGTAGGTATGTACATCCCACATGGTGAATCCTAAAAAAACATTTCCGTAGGTATGTATATCACACATAGTTCTTTGTGTGGAAACGTTTGTGCAAGGTGGCCTAACGCAAACATTTCGCTGCCGGAAGCCGTGTGTGATTGTTAGTTGATCGAACACGCCTACTTTCTAGAAACCGTGCGGATTGTTTGAGTTCATCGCCCACGGTGCTGTCTGAGGAACCATCTGCAATAGAAAACCCCAATAAGCAGGGTAACTAGACTATTATTTATAATCCATGTACTAATCAAACTGATATTTCTTATAAAACTCGCCAGATATTTCATATCCATATAAAAGCAACCAGGATTTCATAATCGAATTACATCAGATAGCTTCGGCACTCAGTTACACCATTACACAATAGCACCAAGTTTCACATGTAGCATCAAAAACCTTTGGAAAGTAGCATCATACACGGTAAATTGACAGATGAATCTCATCTGGGAAACTGCAGAAGCGGAAGGAAAATATTGAGCCTTCAGTGACGTTGAATGTCCTTGCAACTTTAGGCCAGTGGCTATGGATAATTGCCCGCCCAACCTTCGTCCTCTTCAGCAAGACTTCAATATTGTACCGTGGGTGTTGAATGAATACCTTCCTGGCCTCTTGACCATGCAGGTGGTTTGAGAGGTAATCATCAGTGAACTGCTTTGAAAAGTACTGAAAAGAAAAGCTACGCATAAATCGCTATTGTAAATTTTGAAATGGCGTGAGGGGTAAAAATAAGGTAAAAGATTTGGTACCATCCTATAGTTGACTGATGTCTTCTTCATTGTGCAAACAAATATCTTGTTGTTATTCGTATCAAGTTTCTTCATCCTAAAAATCTTTCTGGGTTTCTTGACTTGACTGATATTCATGGACATCTCATTTCCCCATATGCAAAATGGGTCAAACAGTGGGTCTAAACCTCTGACAGCAGGACCTACATGTGCAAGACTGAATTGTAAGAAACCTAAATATTAGAATGATACCTGCAACTGCATAATAATGTGCTATTAACCAAAGGACCCTGCTTTAACAAACCTTGGTGGTAAACCGCGGTGTCTCCGATTGTTTCCCTGCAACACACATAAGGAAGATCTTGATCAGGTTAACTGGGAGTTTCCATACTATCAATAGAATATGTATTGAGTACAGCCAAATTCGATTGGTGTCACATGCATAACAATACAAAATTGTACCCACAACAAATGAAAATCAAATTGCAGAACTGAACCAAACAGTTAAATGGACAGTAGACCAAATGAACCAAAATAGTTAACTGAGCACGACATTGCAGAATAGAAACATGTACTAGAAGATAAGACAGCTAACAAAACAAAGAATGCTTGAGAACAGTACTACGAAATGTAGCAATTGCTGGACCAAACTGTTAACTAAACATTACATTTCAAAGGACCAAACTGTTAACTGAACATCAGATTGCATATCAACATTACAAAGGACAAATCACTAGAAGGCACTGGTGGTGGCCTCGAGAAAATAGCACGAACTGTATTTTAAAGTAGACAACCGCGTGGCGGTGTCGACGGTAGCCTCGAAGACGAGGTGCTCCTCCAAGATCTGGCGGTCGACACTGATGGCAGCCATAGAGACCTCGTGCACGCGTGTGGCCGCATGCTACTGACCTCCATGTTATACTTCATGCTGAAAGTGCAACTATCCCTGGGTGGTTTTGGTAATTCCCAACAACATATAGCTCATTGAGCTAATGCTATTTAAGATAAATATTTCATGAAATCTCAATGATTTGCATGGCATGGATTGGAAAGTGGACCCCTCAAAATGCTAAGGACAAAAGATTGGCTCAACCTCAAAGCACAAGACTCTACACTTTACTTTTAGTGATCCAAGATCACATTGAGTCCATAGGAAAAGCCAATACTATTAAAAGGGGGTGAGGTGTTGCTTAATGAGTTACTTGCTCAAAATGCTTAGTGATATGCTCCAAAAACCCTCAACTACTTTCTCATATCCACATATGTCCCAAACCAAAAGTCAAACTCTGCCCCACCGAAATCTTCTATCCGGCGCCACCGAGTTCACTCGACATAGCCACCGCCACAAACCCTAGTCACTTCGGACTCACCGATAGGGATCTCGGTCTCACCGAGATGGTATTGCAACCTCTCTGTTTCCCTTCGTAACATTTTGGTCCAACAGAGATGAGCGATCGGTCCCACCAAGATTGCAATGCAAACTCTTTGTTTCCCCTTCATAACGTTTCGGTCTAACCGAGATGAGCGAATCGGTCCCACCGAGTTTGCCTGACCAACTCCTTCTATTACCAAAATCAGTCCCACCGAGTTTGTGTAACCGGTCTCACCGAGATTACGTTATGCCCTAACCCTAATGGAATTGGTCCCACCGAGTTGACATGTCGGTCCCATCAAAAATCCTAACGTTCACATTTTGAACTAAATCGGTCTGACCGAGTTTTATAATTCGGTCCCACCGAGTTTGGTGATTTGTGTGTAACGGTTAGATTTTGTGTGGAGGCTATATATACCCCTCCACCCACTCTTCATTCATGGAGAGAGCCATCAGAACATGCCTACACTTCCAACATACATTTTCTGGGAGAGAGAACCACCTACACTTGTGTTGAGGTCAAGATATTCCATTCCAACAACATAAATCTTGATCTCTAGCCTTCCCCACGTTGCTTTCCACTCAAATCATCTTTCTACCAAATCCAATCCTATGAGAGAGAGTTGAGTGTTGGGGAGACTATCATTTAAAGCACAAGAGCAAGGAGTTCATCATCAACACAACATCTATTACCTTTTGGAGAGCGGTGTCTCCTAGATTGGTTAGGTGTCACTTGGGAGCCTCCGTCAAGATTGTGGAGTTGAACCAAGGAGTTTATACGGGCAAGGATATCACCTACTTCATGAAGATATACCCTAGTGAGGCAAGTCCTTCGTGGGCGATGGCCATGGTGGGATAGACAAGGTTGCTTCTTCGTGGACCCTTCGCGGGTGGAGCCCTCCGTGGACTCGTGCAACTGTTACCCTTCGTGGGTTGAAGTCTCCATCAATGTGGATGTATGATAGCACCACCTATTGGAACCACGTTGAAAATCTCCGTCTCTAGATTGCATTTGCTCCCTACAAACTCCTCCCTTTACCTTCATATGCAATTGTTTTACATTCCGATGCTATACTCTTAGAATTGCATGTGTAGGTTGATTACTTGAATTATGCTAAGTTGCTAAAATCTGCCAAGACTTCAAATTGGGAAAAGGCTAGATTTTTATTTGGTCAAGTAGTCTAATCACCCACCTCTAGACATACTTTCAATCCTACAAGTGGTATCAGAGCTTTGGTCTCCATTTTCTTTGATTTCCATAGCTTTTGGTGATCATAGCCTTAGTTTCGCAACCTAGGAGAGTATGGCGTCTAGCGAGGGAAATTACCACCGTAGAGGTCCTTACTTTGATGGTACAATTTTTGCTAGTTGGAAGCATAAGATGAAAATGCATATTCTTGCACATAACCCCGCCGTTTGGGCTATTGTGTGTATTGGCTCGCAAGGTGAATTCTTTGATGGGAGAGAACCGAGCCGTGAAGCTACCGCGGAAGCGTTAAAGATGCTGCAATACAATGCTCAAGCTTTTGATATTCTCTTCAACGGATTGTGCCCTGAAGAATTCAACAAAATCAGCCGTCTTGAGAATGCAAAGGAAATTTGGGATACTTTTATTGATATGCATGAGGGTACCAACTCTGTCAAGGAATCCAAATTGGATGTGCTTCAAAGTCAACTTGACAAGTTCAAAATGACGGATGGTGAAGGTGTCGCTGAAATGTACTCTAGGCTTGCTCTCGTCACAAATGAGATTGTCGATTTAGGAAGTGAAGAGATGACCAATAGATCCATCATCAAGAAGATCCTAAGAGCCTTGGATGAAAAATATGATACCGTTTGCACATTGATCCAAATGATGCCCAATTACAAAGATCTCAAGCCAACGGAAGTCATTGGAAGAATTGTTGCTCATGAGATGTCACTCAAGGATAAGGAAGAGCCTCACAACAAGTCAAGTGGTGCTTAAAAAGCCTTATGTGATGCTCCCACATCATCAGGTGAGAAACAAACCTTCAACAAATAATTGAGCCTAATGGTGAGGAACTTCAACAAGTTTTACAAGAGTAGAAGCAAGGAAAGAAGTTCCAAGTCAAGGTCCTACAATGACAAAAGATCTTCTAGTCATGAGCGTAATTGCTAAAATTGTGGAAGACCTGGACACTATTCCAATGAGTGTACGGCTCCCTACAAAGGAAGAGAAGATTCTCCCAAAAGAAGAAGTAGAAGAGAAGAATCACCACCAAGAGAGAGAAGGAGTAGAGATGACCATTATGAACGCATCACGGAGAAGCAAGGATTCAGAAAGGAAGGACAAGTCATCAAAGAGCTACACAAAACAAAGACATCAAGCTCATGTTGGTGAATGGGTATCCGGCTCCGACTCCAACAATCACTTCGAAAGAAGTTATCACTCTGACTCCGAATATACTCAAGATGAAGGTGTTGCCGGTCTAGCACTTGTGTCAACCAACTCCTACGACATATTTGACTCACCAAATGAAGGATTTGGAAGATGCTTCATGGCTAAAGGCCCAAAGGTATCACACCCCGAGTATGTTGATTTCAATAGTGATGAAGATGATTTGCTAGGTGATGATGATTTGCTTTTGTTGACAACACTTCTTATGAAAACTATGATGAACTTGCTATTAATCATGCTAATCAAGATAAACCGAATGACAATGATAAGAAGGAGATTGAGCGTCTAACTAAATAACTAAACACTCTTAAGTTAGCTCATGAAACTACCTTGGAAGATCATCGAGAACTTTTAAAGACTTGTGAGAAGCTACGCTTTGAAAAGCTCAACCTTGAGCAAGAGCATGAGTTCTTAAAAGCAATCAATGATGATCTTCGCAAGAAAAGTTCTTCTTACATTGCCAAGTGTTTACTCTTGTCTACTTACATGCCACAAGTTAAATCTAGCAACAAGAACAAGAAAGATTATTCCTCTAGTAGTAACAACAATCATGCTAAATCCAATGTTGTTGCTTCTAGTAGTTCTCTTGATTCCACTAATGATTCTCTTAGCCAAGTTACACTTGAGCAAGACAATAGCTTATTGAAGGGAATTATAGAGAAAGGTGTTTACAAGAGTCTTGCCGGAAGCAAACAATTTGAGGAAATTGTACGCAAGCAAGGAAGACACCGAAAGAATCAAGGTGTTGGTTTTGAACAAAAGTTCAATGCCAATGGAGTTGAGTGGGAAGAAGATCAATACCGCAAGATGAAGTTTGTTCCTCAACAACATAAGTATGATCCTACTTCTTTCCAAGGAACACAATCTCAAGATGATATTCCACCAAAAGACCACAAGCTAAAAGGCAAGGACAAGCTTCAATATGAGATTGATGCATTTGAAGAAGCACCTAAGGCCTTGGTCAAGTGGGTTCCCAAGACTACATCAAGTTCCACTTCATCAAGTATGACTACAACTCCAAGGATTCCCATCAAGATGGTGTGGTTCCCTGAGAAGAATAACTAGAGAGTTCTTGAGGGTGACTCCGCCAATATACTTCACTCTTATCATCTTGGCAAGGAAAAGTGCAAACAACTTCCATATCTTACACTAGTTCAAGGAGTCACAAACCCTCTTGTTGGTAAGACAAGGGACAAGGTAACCTAATGCATTCATGGACATCATCTCATGTGAATATCACTCTATGTCTATGGATATCCTTGTTTGTTCCTTGTGGGACTAACCCGTGTAGGTATTGAAAGTGCATCTCACTCCAAAGGATTGCTCCAAATGATCTACATCAACATTAAGAATATACACCTTCAACACCTACATGAAGTCATCATTGACAAAACCCAAGGTTAGTTAATCCCTCTTAGGGGGGATATCACATCTAGGGGGAGCTTTACTCGAATCAATTGAGCTAAAGCAACTCTAATGATGTGAGCACAACAATGCTTTATGTAAAAGTGGTAACCCCACTTGTGCTTAAACGATGAGTATGACCTATGATCAAATGTTCTCATTTGACTCCTAAGTCAATATACTCATATATAGATGACCTAGTCATCGCTAGATTGCTTGGTAGATGCTAGAGTGATTGTGCATGCTTTGTCACATATTTCATTTGTCATTTTATTGTGAGCATGTTGGATGCATATTTTACTCATTCGAGGACATCCATTTGTTGCTTTGATTGTTTGGATTTTTCTCTTTTGCCAAATGGATGGACAAGAATGCCTAAGAACATTGTCTGTGTCAAAACCGACGGATCTCGGGTAGGGGGTCCCGAACTGTGCGTCTAAGGCGAATGGTAACAGGAGGCAGGGGACACGATGTTTTACCCAGGTTCGGGCCCTCCTGATGGAGGTAAAACCCTATGTCCTGCTTGATTTATTCTGGATGATATGAGTATTACAAGAGTTGATCTACCACGAGATCGAAGAGGCTAAACCCTAGAAGCTAGCCTATGGTATGATTGTATGTTGTCCTACGGACTAAAACCCTCTGGTTTATATAGACACCGGAGGGGGCTAGGGTTACACAAGGTCGGTTACAAAGGAGGAGATATACATATCCCTATTGCCTAGCTTGCCTTCCACGCCAAGTAGAGTCCCATCCGGACACGAGACGAAGCCTTCAATCTTGTATCTTCATAGTCCAACAGTCCGGCCAAAGGATATAGTCCGGCTGTCCGGAGACCCCCTTATCCAGGACTCCCTCAGTAGCCCCTAAACTAGGCTTCAACGACGATGAGTCCGGCGCGCAGTATTGTCTTCGGCATTGCAAGGAGGGTTCCTCCTCTGAATACACCACGGAAGAATTTGAATACAAGGATAGTGTCCGACCCTGCAAAATAAGTTCCACATACCACCGTAGAGAGAATAGTATTTCCACAAATCTAATCCGCTGACACGTTTTGGCAACATGACATCACGCCATGGCTCGGTGATTATTCGAACCGTTTTTCTTTAACTAGCCCCACACATAATGCGAGGCAGTTTCTTGACACGTCTTGTCAAAGCAGAGATCGTGTCCCCCTTATTACGGGATTCTCATCAATATGGTCGTGGGTAACCCAACCACGCCTAGGACTCCTAGATTTTAGGCAAGTCCCAAACGGCCAAGAGGAGGACGCTTGATATTCACCCTCTTTATAAAGGGTCAAGTCTTTTACTTTTTTCCTCCCATGCTCAATCGAATCCCTCCCCCTCCTCGACTTCTAACACTCAAAGCCTAGGTCAGGTGCTTCGGATCTTCAATCATGTCCGTATCCAGCCTCCAGGGCCGGTGGATGCCCTCCTTCGGCATGGAAGAGGATATCAAGAAGTTGAGGGAGGCAAGATACCTGACCGCTGAAGTCTCACATCGGCTGCCTGCCCGAGGGCAGGTCGTCCCTACTCCTTAACCCAATGAAGACGTCGTGTTCATCTCCCACTTCCTCCGAGGACTAGGCCTCACTCTAGATCCCTTCGTAAGGGGTTTGATGTTCTATTACGGCTTGATTTTCACGATCTAGCCCCGGATTCCTTTCTCCACATCTCGGCATTTATTGTGGTATGTGAGGCCTTCCTCCGCATTACCCCTCACTTCGGCCTTTGGCTCAAGACCTTTGATGTGAAGCCGAAGATGGTCGAAGGGCAGTATGCAGCATGCGGGGGTGCATTAATAAGCAAGATTGTCGGTGCTCCGTGGCCAAAAGGTTCCTTTCCAGAGGTGTCCGGATTATGGCAACGGGTGTGGTTCTACATCACCGCTTCCAGAAGTGCCAAGTGGGTAGCTTCCCCCGCCTTTCGCTCGGGCCCTCCACCACAACTGATGTCATGGATCAGCAGGGGGCTGAGCTGGGGTCCAGCAAAGGATGTGCCCATACTGCAGAGCCTCATCTGGGATCTCTTCGAGGGAGATTTTAGTTTGGTTATGGTAGTGCAAGTCATGCTAGTTCGTCAAGTCCAGCCTTGCAAACATCAGCCCCTCCGCTTACAAGAATTCAACCCAGAAGGACCGCGCGCTATTCAGAATTTCCTCGGCCTGACGCACGAGGAGATGTACAAGTCGTTCTTCGGACCCCAAATAGAGTGTCCGGACACCTCCAAGGACGTGGGCCTGAGCAGCAACCACACCGCGGCACAAGTAAGTAATCCTCTAGCCGAACACATTATCTTCAATTTATCATGACGTCATTCTGAAGAATCGCTTTTTGACCAGGACTGGATAACAAAGGCGAAGATGATCCGGTGTTCGGCCCCCCTTCCCGAAGGCTTGGATAATCCGGTGCTGGAAAAGATGCTCGAGCCAGCACCTTGCCTGATGCCCTCAAAGGAAGATGAAGGGGGGAATAAAGAGGGAGAAAGCGGGCCCCCACCGCTACCTATTCCAACCGAGGGAACGGGCGCCTCCGTGAGGGACGATAATCAAGGGAAGCAACCTGACATTCCCTCGCCCGGGGGAGGAAGAGGACTACATCTGATGACCCGGAAACCAAGGTTTACAAACGGGAGAAGAAAACTCCACCAGAGGGTCCCGCCTCGGAGGGTGCTCTTGCCGCTCAAAGTCCGTGCGGGGTTCAGCCCTCTAACAAGCTGTAAGTAATCAAAAAGTACTTAATAGTGAAGATATACTATCTTACTTCTAAGGAAGATAACCAAAGCATATATCTTGCAGTTCGGATCTGAGCCCTTCTCAGCAGAGCTCGTCTTCGGGGGATCTTCCAGAGATGATGGAGAGCGAAACGCCTCCTCCAGACTCCCTGGCTCAAGAAGCGGGCGACCTTGAAGTGTCGTCACGGAGAGTTTCTGCGGATCCGGCAAGGCCAGAAGGTAATCCCATGGTCACCCGAAGCCCTCAGTATCCGACTCTTGAAGAGAGCAAACAAAAGAGTCCGACACCACTTGGTATGCGGTCGGACGTACTGAAGGGTCTGCTAGAGCGAGCGACTATCTCAGAAGAGCATCGTACATTAATGTGTATGGTGATTCAAAGGATTTCATCTGCCGAAAACGGGTTGCATGAAGCCTTTATGAGTCTACTGACGGGCTTTGAGGTACGTGGAATGATATGCGTTTGTGGTAGTACCGCACATTTTTAGGTGCGCCCTGTGTAGATAGTAGCCCCTGAGACTCTGGTTATCGTCGAGAATGGCAACGAACAGAGGATCATAGTCCCAGGTAATGACCAGACTGCCATTATGTGCAGGTGTCTAAAACTCCGGTGGCTAGCCGGACTGATGGGGTTGCCAAATTAAAACGGCGACTAGATGCGGCGGATGCCGACATCGAGCTTGTTAACAGGCGGCTTGACGAGGCATAGGGTAGGTGATATATATAGTGAATGTCACATAGTAAGAGCAGCGTGATGCCAGTATCTTTAATATGTTGTGACTGCAGATGGAGCTACCACCATGGAGGCCCTTCGGGCGGAGCTTGCCCGAGCCAAGGAGCAAGCAAGGAGTAGTAATGCGGCCGCTTTGAAGGTGGCCGACGAGTTGAAATCCAAGAAGGCCACTCATAGCGAGAGCAAAGAGAAAATGGCTGAAATTGCTGTGAAGTTAAAAGACACTGCCGACCGCAGCCAGTTTTTTGAAGAAGAAAGACGGGCGAAGGCTACAGACCTCGAAAAGGCCACAATGGCAACCAAAGACACCCGCTCTGCAACAAGAGCAAAGAAGGAGGAACTGCGTGAAGCCGAGGATATTGTGGCTGGGAAGCCCTTTATGCCGCGGAGGAAGTTCGGTGATCCGCGGTATGCCCCTCTGGATCGACTGTGGAGTTTGGCCGACGCATATCTGGACTTAGCGGCGACCGATGTCGATGCGGCCGAATACATCCGAGATCAAACAGATCGTGAAGTGGACAAGTTGTTCTGGTCGCAATTCCACGTTCCAGAGCATCTTCTTCCATTGATTGATCAGCTTGCCGAATGGGCCGAACTCAATAGATTGTCCGGACTCGCCATGAGGTCTGTCGTGGATCATCTATGGCCGGAAAGGCCAAAGCCGAACAACTATTTTAGCTTGGTGCAGCAGTTCCTTGGTGCGGTGCCGCGCATTAATGCGATGAAGAGGTCGGCGTGCATAGAAGGCTCGTGGACGGCCCTTGCCCGTGTCAAAACATACTGGGCGGACATGGATGCCACCACTGTCGCGGCGCAGGGTTCGGCCATAGGCCGAGTGGCTGCCAAGCACTATTTTGAAGAAGTTCTTGATGGCGCTCGTACTATAGAGGCCCGGTGCTCAAAGAATGTTATGTTTGAGTGACATGTATTCCCATTGTAAAGACAACATTTTATTGAATTTATCAAGGTTGTATTTATACTTTTGACTGAAAGTATTGTGATGCCTCATGTGCGGCCGTTTTATGTATACATGTATATAACCTGAAAGATTGCAGTCGTCGGCTTTAGCCCCCACGCATATAATGCGGGGGTGTTCGCAGAAGACACGTATTCACACTTAATCCAACGTCTTGGTCCTAATAAGGAGGTGATAGCATAGTGAACTAGGAAACCGGACTATAATGCTTTAACACTTTCACTTAGCCATAGGAGTTTGACAGTGGGGCTACTATATAGCCCCTGGTGGCTCCGCACTAGTCCGGATTCGGGGTGCGTACATGCCTGGCCGGGAAACGGCCCTTTGTTAATGCGGAGGAATCCCGAAGATTCCAATAGGTCATCGAGTGGTTGACCAGTCTCACGCTATATCATGATAGTCAGTTTTCGGCTTTCTCTACTGAGGTGCTCGTCCGGATGAATCGAGGCACAATCGCAGTAGTTCTCCTGGTGCCGCCTTAGCCGATAGAGCGGAACGTAAGGCAGCAAAACATAGGAGCCGGGCAAACCCAACATTTGACAAAAGACATGATTCGAAGCCGATGCATATAAGGCCAAACTCGCGACGCCGAACACTCCCTAAGGTATTCGGTCTTTATGGTGTAAACCGGGTCTAAACAGTACCCTTTGTAATAAGCCCCTGGTGTCCAGGTACATGCATTATTCTGGCGTGGCCACATGCCAAGACATCAGCATCCTTCTCGGTTATACTAAGAGTCCGAGGGATGTAAATGAACAAGAGACAGTAAAAAAGGTTTACGCAGGGTCTTAATCTACAAAGAATCCTTGGAACGGGTCCCTGCTGCACGTCTGCGCCTGTGTCTCCATTGTGACGTATCCTGGACGGGTGTAGCACGATGGTCATCTGAAAAAGAGAGGAACTTAATTGAAAAGTTGTCGTGCAAAAGTTAAGTTATACTAAATAAACAATAAATAGTTGAAAATGAGTAAAGATGAGCCTTATTTCCACTTTTGCTCGCGCGTTGAGCCCCTTATATTATAATAGGGGTATAGCCATCAAACCTGTATTAATTACATATAGTTGAGCCGGACTTGTCTAGCCGTGTCCGTGGTCTTAACGACCTGTCAAATGCTTGAATTGGTGAGGCCGTTTAGTGTGCGGCGGCCAAGGCGGCCGCACCGTCTTCGGCGCGCAAGGACCGCTCAATATTTCCATTTACTATAATGATGCCGCGTGGACCGGGCATCTTTAGCTTGAGGGAAGCGTAATGCGGTATTGCGTTAAAGCGAGCGAAAGCTTCGCGTACGAGTAGTGCTTGATAGCCACTTTGGAACGGAGCGACGTGGAAAGTTAAATTTTCACTGCGGAAGTTGTCGGGGAAGCCGAATATAACCTCTAGTAGCAGGAAGCCCCTGAAGTGAGCCTCCGGGCCTGGCGTTACTCCTTTAAAGGTAGCATTGTTGTGGCAAATTTTTGTTGGGTCTATCCCCATTTTGCGGACTGTGTCCTGATATATCAGATTCAAACTGCTGCCGCCGTCCATCAGGACTCGGGTGAAGTGGTATCCATCAATTATTGGATCTAATACCAAGGCAGCCCATCCTGCACGCCAGATACTTGCTGAGTAATCCCGATGGTCGAAGGTGATCGGTTGGGACGACCAGTGGCGGAGCTCCGCGGTGATAGGCCCTTGGGCATGTTCCTCTAAAGGTGCCGCTTTGTCTCTCACTTTTATCACGTGTAACACGTTGACTGTTTTGACTTCTGGTGGGAATTTCTTCTGTTCCCCTATGCTTTGCTTGCGAGGCTCGTCCTCGTCTTCACTTGGTGTATCCTGCCCCTTGTATTCGGCGTTGAGCTTGCCGGACTGTTTGAAGACCCAACATTCTCTGTGGGTATGATTTGCCGGTTTATCAGGGGTGCTATGGATTTGACATATTTGGTCCAGAATTTTGTTTAGGCTGGACATTTCGTCTCTGTTGCCTTTGGAGGGTGGCTTCTGCTGCCCTGGCCGAGAGCTTCTAAATCCGGCGTTTACCGCCATGCTCCTCGGGCTGTCTTCTTTATTCCATCCCTGACTGCGGATGTACTTGGGTCGCTGGTGCTCCATCGGGCTAACCAGCTGTCCTCGCCCGCGCAAAAACGGGTCACGAGGCTTGTTAATGCTGCCATTGTTCTCGGCTTTTCTTGACTGTGGTGCCTGGCAAGCCACTCGTCTCGAACGCTATGCTTGAAGGCTGCTAAGGCTTCATCGTCCGGACAGTCAACTATTTGGTTCTTTTTAGTGAAGAACCTGTTCCAAAGTTTTCGGGCTGACTCACCGGGCTGTTGAGTTATATGACTTAAATCGTCTGCATCCGGTGGTCGGACATATGTCCCTTGAAAATTTGCCCGAAAGGCGTCTTCGAGCTCTTCCCAGCTTCCGATGGAGTTTTTGGGGAGGCTTTTAAGCCAGTGCCGAGCTGGCCCTTTGAGCTTGAGGGGTAAGTACTTGATGGCGTGGAGATCATCTCCTCGAGCCATATGGATATGGAGGATGTAGTCCTCAATCCAGACCCCGGGGTCTGTTGTTCCATCGTACACCTCTATGTTTACGGGTTTGAATCCCTCTGGAAATTCATGATCCAGCACCTCGTCGGTGAAAAATAGAGGGTGTGTGGCACCCCTGTATTTGGGTATAATGTGGTGTTCGGATGTTTGTTGTGTTGCATTGTATGTTGGAGCGCGCCTATGTGGTCCATAGATGGATCTGGTTGTGCCGTCCTTTTGATGCGAGCCCTTATGCGGATCGCGTACTGGTTTATGTGCAGCATCGATTGCCGCTTTATGTTGGCTATGCAGTCGTTTATCCGACCAGATGGCCATTTTATTTTTTAATTGTGGAGGATCTAAGGCCTCCTCATCAAATTCAGGTAGCAACTTTCGCTTTGGATAGCTCTTGGTGTGGCGATTACTGCCGTATTTCGCTGCAGTGTTGAGTACTTCACTCCATTTGATTTTGAGTGTGTCTTGTGCAGCCTTGAGCCTTTGCTTCTGTTTCTTCAGACTCCTCGCCGTGGCAACAAGCCTTTGGTGGGCATTATGTTGCTCTTGGCGCCTGTCCGGTGTGATGTCGTCCGGACTATTATCTCCGATGGGGTTGGGTTGTTCGGCTTGATTTTCCGTGTTGCCGTGGTCAGGCAATGGTTCACCCTGCTCTAACGCTGGGTCTATGTGGTCGTTATTTCTACCGAGGTGGGATTTGGAGCGGCGTTTATGCCGCCGCTTTGACTGCTTCTCGAGGGAACAACCCTTCGCTGCGTCCTTCCATTCCTCGTAGTTATTTTCTTTAGGTGTGTCCACCATGTATACGTCATGTGATGAAGTGGGCGTCCAATGCCCTATGGGCAGTGGTTCCTCTTTGCCTCCCGCATCATTGTCCATACCGTCGATGCCTTCAGAGTCGAAGTCGAGCATGTCGGTTAAGTCATCGATAGTGGCTACTAAGTGGGTGGTGGGTGGGCGGCGAATTTCTTCGTCATCCGCATCCCAATCCTGCCGGACGTAGTTCGTCCAGGACTCTCCTGACAAGGAGAGAGACCTTAATGATTTCAGTATGTCGCCAAAGGGCGAGTGCTAAAAAATATCCACGAAGGTAAACTCCATGATCGGCACCCAATCGGATTCGACAGGAACGGGCGTAGGCGGTTCGGAGTTCGTGTCCGGAGAAGGATCCGGCAGTTTGGCAACACGGCTCTCGTGAAGGGTAAGGTCGATATTCGGCTCGATCGCCGCAAAGGATACGACTTCCGTGGTGGGGTCTATCCACCCGTTCATGGATGGCGCAACTGGCTCTTAATTGAGGGTCGGAGCGGCTGCTGGTGCGATCTCCTGAACATTGTCCGATGGTAGAGCTAAATCGTACTCATCGTGACCGCGTGGCGCAGAAGGCAGGGGCTCGAATCCGTCGAAGATTAAGTCTCCGCGGATATCGGCCGCGTAGTTTAAGCTTCCAAACCTGACCTGGTGGCCGGGGGCGTAACTTTCGATCTGCTCCAGATGGCCAAGCGAGTTGGCCCGCAGTGCGAAGCCGCCAAACACAAAGATCTGTCCGGGGAGAAAAGTCTCACCCCGGACTGCATCGCTATCGATGATAGTAGGAGCCATCTAGCCTAACGGCGACGACCCAGAGGAACTCTCAATGAAAGCACCAATGTCGGTGTCAAAACCGACGGATCTCGGGTAGGGGGTCCCGAACTGTGCGTCTAAGGCGGATGGTAACAGGAGGCAGGGGACACGATGTTTTACCCAGGTTCGGGCCCTCTTGATGGAGGTAAAACCCTACGTCCTGCTTGATTTATTCTTGATGATATGAGTATTACAAGAGTTGATCTACCATGAGATCAGAGAGGCTAAACCCTAGAACCTAGCCTATGGTATGATTGTATGTTGTCCTACGGACTAAAACCCTCCGGTTTATATAGACACTGGAGGGGCTAGGGTTACACAAGGTCGGTTACAAAGGAGGAGATATACATATCTGTATTGCCTAGCTTGCCTTCCACGCCAAGTAGAGTCCCATCCGAACACGAGACGAAGTCTTCAATCTTGTATCTTCATAGTCCAATAGTCCGGCCAAAGGATATAGTTCGGCTGTCCGGAGACCCCCTAATCCAGGACTCCCTCAAACACCCTCTAGCTATCTATGCTTTTCTCATCTCAAACTCTATTCATGCTAGATCACAAAGTTTGATCAAGTCAGATTCAAACCACTCTGTGTGAGGAGCACTTGGAGTCCCCGATTCATCATAGACATAAACTTCCAGAACCTCTTTGTGTATTTCGGTATGACCGAGTCATCCATTTTGGTCACACCGAGATCACTAAGTTGATCTAGGTTTTCAATCTCGGTGCAACTTTTTTGAACTTTTCGGTCACACCGAGTTGCAGTAACCGCTTAAGATTCCGTATCTTGGTGCCACCGAGTTGTTCCACTCGGTCACATTGACAGGGTCGGGATATATAAACCCACGGGTGAGATTTTGGAAATTTCTTCGTAACCTCTTAGCCCGCACGTATCCTGTGCTGCCGCCTCGGGTCTTCGGATCGTATTCTCGCCGCCAGCGACCTCCCATCACTGGTTTCCATCACTGTCAACGAAATTCTGCCCCTCCGTTGCCGCCGTAGCAAACTCCGCAGAACTAGGGTATGAGTTCGATCCTTTGTGCTATTCTTTTAACTCCGATTTGTAGCACATTACTTTGCCATGATCATGACCACATATGCAAACAATCCATCCACTGAAAACATCCTTTAGATTAGATTGGATTTGAAGATTTAGGGTTAGGTCTCTGCCGGACTCATCTCGGACCGACCAAATTGTAGAAATCGGTCTCATCGATTTGGCTTAGGCCATAGCACATTGTCGGGGAAACTGATCCTCGGACACCTATGGGGCCGGCGGACCGGGCCCCTTTCGGTTCGGCGGGGGGCGGAGATTGCACGAAGAGCAGATCGAGGCGAAGCACACGAGCGGTTTACCCAGCTTCGGAGCTCTCCGGAGAGATAACACTCCTACTGCTGCTTGTCTGATTAACTGGTGTTCTTGCTCATGAGAGCTAAGGGTTTTCTGGCTTCGGAGGGAGTCGAGCCTTTTTCCCCTGTCCGAACCCCCTCTACGTTGCTCATGGGCCTCCTTTTATACGCTAAAGGGGTCACCGACAGGTGGCAACGCAGAGGAGGGTACAAACATAAAAAGCGAGGTAGTTGATACAGTTACTTGTACAGTGCACCCTACCTAATCCTGACGGCAGGGGACAAGGGCATTAAATGCCCGTCTGAGTCGTCCGAACAGTGCAGAAAAGGACCGTTAGGGGCGTCACCGTTCGCCACGATGGCGATCTTGTCAGCTCATGCCACTGCGCACCGCTGGCTGCACAGCCTCCTGCCACGCGCGCCTGGAGAGGCCCCCAGAGCAACACGTTGGTGGATGCGCTGGAGCGTGGGCACAGAGTGGCCGCCTGCCGCGGCAAGCGCCTTGCCGCTGTTGTTATTTTGTCGGGCCCAGGAGCTCGTCGCTCACCGGGCCTCGGGGTACCTTGTTTAGTATTCCCGGCAAGCTCCTCTTGCCAGGGCCTTGTTGCCTTGCCGGAACGCGCAGCGCGTCGCGGCAAGTTCCTTGGAGTGCCTTGGTCGGCCTTCCCGGCAAGCTCCTTTTGCCGGGGCCTTGTCTCCTTAGCTTAAATACTTTGTTCTTGGATGGCTCCAAGGGAACCTTGGTGGATCTTGGCGTTCGCCCGGCAAGCCTTGCCGCGGGGTGCTGCAACTGTCCGTGCACAAGTTCGGGGTACTAGGGAACCCCTATTCTAGTACACCGACAGGAGCCCCCGGGCCTGGGCCAGACACGGTGCCGAGCGCTGTTGGGCCAGGCCCAAGTCAGCGCACGGGCACACGCGGTCTGGGCCACATTGAATCTTGCTACGTATCCACCGCGCTCTCCCATAACGGCACGCGTTGAATGGGGCATCGTGGGAGAGATCGTGGGTGGTTGTTTATTCGGAAGGCCGAAACGTCCGCCTCGTCCCTCTTTATAAGCAAAGGAAACAGGGGCAGTTCGTTCCCCCTTGCTGGTTGCTGCTACTTCTTCTTCACGAAACTCCGCCGCTCCCACCTTCTCCTCGAAGCCAAGAGAGCAGCGCTCCGCCCCCCATTGCCACCAGCATCACCACGCCGTCGATCTTCCTCACCACCTCCGCCATGGCCCCGAAAGCCGACAAGGGAAAGGGCGTGAAGTTGGCCGAGGCGCAGCGGCTCGCGGCACTGCGGAAGGAGCGGGCGGTCTTCTCCCCTCAGCTCGGCGTGCAGGAGCTGAGGGAGTACTTCTACCTCTTTTGGGCGACGGAGACGCGTGCGCATCCGCGCACGAGGGTACTCCCGGCCGCTGCTTCGGAGTTGGCTCCAAATGGGTACCCATTCTTCGCGCTATTCTTCTATTGCGGGCTCTGCCCGCCCTTCTCGGAGTCCTTCTGTGATATCATGAACACATATGGCTTCCACCTCCTTGATTTCACCCCCAACGCTGTCCTGACCATGGCAATTTTCGCACATTTGTGCGAAAACTTTGTCGGAGTCCACCCTAGTGTTGCCCTTTTCCGCCACTACTTCATACCTTGGGTAGAGAGAGGAGAGCCGCTTGCCGGAGGGATTGCTTGGATCTCGAGAGTCGGCAAGAAGGAGGCGTACTTGGAGAGTGAGCTCCGCAGCAAGTGGGATGAGTGGAGAGCGGAGTGGTGCTGGATTGTCGAGGAGAATCCGCAGCCCTTCACCGCCGTGCGCCAAACTCCAATAGTGCACGGCAATGACTGGAGCAACGTGGCCCCGGAAGACGAGAGGCTGAAGATCGCCATCACTAGGATTCTTCGCCTCAGGCTTGCCGGGCTCGCCGTAGATGCTGTCGGGGCAGATTTCCTCCGCCGCCGCATTGCCCCCCTGCAGGAGAGGGGGAGGCCCGCTTGGGAATTCAAGAATTCGGCGGACATCATGAGGCTGCGGCCGGGCCTCAACTACAACTTCACCGTCTTGGAGCTGGACGCAATGCTCTTGGAGTTATTCAAACGCGACCCCCAGCATCCATTCACGCTGCCGAGGGGCGTTGTTCCACTGTGCAACAATTCTTCGCTTGACCGGATCTGCGCCATGATGCCGTCGTGCGATTCACATGGAATCGTTCCAACTTGGCAAGAGCCTACGGATGACGTTGTGCAAGCGTTCTTCGACAACTTGGAGGAGGTGCCGGTACACGCTGACGAGCAGAAGAGCCTCACCCGTGACACCACCGACGAGGAGCTGCAGCGCATCGCCACTAGGGCAGAAGAGGCTGAGGCCGCAGCTGCCGCGGGCGCGTTTGGGTTCACTGTGGAGGAGGCGGAGGCTGCGGAGGCGGCAAACCTTGCCGAGCGTGTGGAGTTCATGGGCGAGGAGGAGCCTGCCGGTTCTGAAGCCGAGCCGAGTGAGGCCGGCGAGGAGGAGCCCGAGCCTTTAGAAAACTTGCCGCAGGCGGAGCCCCCGGCCCCGCCAAGAAGGCGCCTTCACAGGGCCGGGGACGCAGCGGGGCGGCAGCCGGGTCAACAGCCGCCGAGCTGTGCGACGCGCTCTACCGCGGCAAGGCAATGTTGCCGCGAGAGCGCCTCACGCAACAGCGGTAGCTGGAGCGGGATCTTACCGGGCCACCGCCACCGCCCCCGCCAAGCGGGCAAGGGATCCTACTCCTCCACCTCGCCGCACCGGAGGAGGGCCGGACTTTGATCTTTCTGCGCTCAGCTCCGACGAGGAGGAAGAAGAGTGAGTTTCTTTGGTGCTCTTGTAGTTCTTCAATCTTGCTGTTTATATCTTGTATCTAACTTGCTCCAATCTGGACTCCTTTCTTTTCAGAACACTGGCCCAGAGAGCGGCGAAGAGGGCCAAGGCCGCGGTGATCGTCATCGAGGATGACCCCATCGTGTCAGCAGGAGGTGGGTCCGAGACCACCTTGACGGACCCGGCAATCACTCCTCAAAGCAGCCCCCAGCGCAGCCCCCAGCGTAAGTTCATAGTTTAGCCTTCTGCCGCCGGGCGCGCTTGAGTGCTTTTTCCTTTGTTGATATCTTGCTTGTTGACTTGTGCAGGAGCAGAGCAGTCTCATCAGGAGCGCCCGGAAGCTGGTCCTGAAGTGCCACCTGCTTCGACTGCGCCGCCAAGGGAGTCCCCGGCAAGGGAGAGCTCTCCGGCAAGGGGGAACTCTCCGGCAAGGGACGGCACTGCTGATCCTGCGGCGACCGAGGCCGCAACTGCAGATCTTGGCGCAGGTAATCCACTTGCCCAGAAATTTTCCCTTGGGTTCTGCTTCTTCCGTTTTTCCTCTCTTGGATTTTTGATTGATTTTCCTCCCTTCTTCGTTCTTCAGACCCATCTACGGCTGAGCCAATGGAGACAGAGGGCGCCAGCGAGGAAGGGGCCGCTGCTGATGAGACCGCCGGCGAGGAGGCCGCCGGGGCTGCCGCTGCAGAAGCCGGCGAGGGGTCGGGCGATCGCACTGACGACCCTGAGGCCGCATGAGCGCCGGGCGCTGCGCCGACCGCCGATCCCTCTGCCGCTTCTGCGGAGCCGGGCTCCGAGGAGCCCCAGCCGGGCGCCTACTTGAAGGCCGGTGACAATATCTTCATCAAGCTACCCTGGGCGTCGAGCTCCAGGGCACCGGTCGAGGGGGAGACTTTCGACGGGGAGGTGCTCGCCTCTGCTGGACTGTCGTTGGTTGACACGCCCAGCTGCAGCAGCGGCGAGCCTGAGGAGGAGCAGCTGCTGCGGAAGCTGCTGTCACTCTACCGCGCCCGGCAAGCCAAGCTGGCTTCCCAGGAAGCGCTTGTCGCGAAGGCAGGAGTCGACATGGAGAAGCGCGCGGAGGAGCTCCGGGGCCACAATCAAGAAGCTCTCCGGTCCCTGGCGCAGGAACGTGAGCGACTCGACGAGGAGCACATGGCCTTCCTTCTCGAGAAGGCCGAAGCTGAGGAGGAGCAACGACTGGCCGCCGAGAAGCAGTCCACGCGGGAAGGTGAACTAGTGCAGCAGAAGGCCAACCTCGACAGCTATGAGGAAGAGCTCGCCGAGCGTGAGCAAGCAGTTGGCGGGGCGCTCAAGGAGGCAAAGGACGCTGCGGCAATTGCAGAGGCCGCCAAGAAAGAGCTGAAGGAGAAGGTGGCGCAGCTGGAGGCCAACATTGGGAAGAGCGGTGAGGAGCTTGCCGCGCTCAAGCGCGAGCGTGAGAAGGATGCTGCCGCCCACGGTGAGCTGCAAGGTCTTCTCGCTGAGAGGGGAAAGGAGCTCTGCGCCGCCAAGGATTCCAAAGCAGACCTGGAGCTGAAGCTGGCCACGCTGACGCAGACGCTGGAGGCCGCCAAGGAACGGGAGAAGACCTTGTCGGAGAAGGTCAAGGCTGACGCGGCGCTGCTGGAGAGCATTGCAGTTACCCAGAACTCGTTCAGAGACACTGTGGAGCACTGGACCGAGGGTCTGGTGAACATTGCCGCAGTCATCAACGAGGAGCTGGCGCAGCTGGGGATGGAGGACTTTGGGTATCCTTCCAACGAGAGTCTTCAACCCAGCGCCAAGCTCAGCCTGTTCTTCAAGGGCGTGGCAACGGCACTCCAGCGGCTCCGGGAGAGGATCCCGAAGCAGATGGCCGACGAGTCGCGCAAAATCTGTGCCGGGGTTCTCCAGAAGGTGTTGATGAAGGTGGCCTTCCACAACCCAGGCCTCAGCTTCACCAATGTCCTCAGGTCCTTGCCGCCTGATGCCGATCTGGATGCGCTCAAGGCCCTTGTCGCACCCATTGTGGACAAGGTGAGCGAGATCAAGAGGATCGAGGGCGGACATGTAGACTAGGCCGTCCATTTCTTCTTTTCCCTTGCCGCTGCTAATCATGTTATGAAAACATTCTGTTAGAGCTGCGACAAGTTATCTTGTAATATAACTTTATTTCTATTATCAATTGCTATGTTATTTCCTTTACTAGATTCCTTCCTTTGTATGTTTTTACCCTACGCTTCTAGGGAACTTGTCGGCGCAGGCACCCGAGCCGCGAGCGCCGAGTGCGGAACTTCAGCAGCCTGCTGGCGGTTCTGCTTCCGACAAGAAACCTTGTCGCGACTAGATGCAGCATACTTAAGCTGTTGAGCGGACTCGAAACAAAGTAAGGGCGCAACTAGCCACGAGTCGGTTCCTCCGCGCACAGGTTTTCCATACAAAGCAGGGTCGTTCGAGGAAGATAACTCAAAAATTTAAAAACTGATTGCTCAAACTTTGGCAACTTAGCTTTTCTGTCGTTTGCTTCCCGGTAAGGCAAGTCTTTGCTTGAACGACGCCTGGTCCATACCACAATCTTCTCCTTCCCCCCGGCAAACTTGTGTGCGAGAGAACCTTCTTTTCCTTTAAAAAAGGAGAAAGAAGAGAAAATAATAATATGGAGCTCTTCGGCCCGTTACTGCTTACGGGATGTAGGTGCTGCACAAAGTGTCAGATAATCGCATGCAAGAAAGGAACTAATGCATGAAATGGACAAGTTGTGCGGAGCACATGGGGTTCTTTTTATGCACGGGATCTGCGCCCGGCTTTGTACAAATGATTACATGCAACAACGGCAAGACTTGTACAAAAGGTGGTTGCCGGAACGGGGTTCCGGCAACCGCGCCCTATGGGAAGAACTTACAAAGATGTTCTATTTTCCAGGAGTTGCTCACCGGAATGCCATCTTCGGTCTCAAGGCGGACAGCGCCAGGCCTTGTGACTCGTCTCACCCGATAAGGGCCTTCCCACTTCGGCGTCAACTTGTTGGAATTCTTGGCGGACTGAACGCGCCGAAGAACAAGTTCGCCTTCCTCGAAGCTTCTGGCCTTAACTTTGCGGCTATGGTAGCTGCACAAAGCTTGCTGGTATCGAGCAGCTCGTACAGCAGCCTGAAGATGATCTTCCTCAAGGAGCAGCGCGTCGTCTTGTCGCAGCTGTTCTTGCTCAAGCGCATCATAAGCGAGCACTCGAGGCGATCCGTATACGAGTTCCGTGGGGAGAACTGCCTCTGCTCCGTAGACTAGAGCGAAAGGTGTCTGGCTAGTGGCTCGATTTGGCGTCGTTCTGATCGACCAAAGAACCGCCGGCAGCTCCTCAATCCAGTTTCTTCCGCACTTGCGCAGCCTGTCGAAAGTTCTGGTTTTGAGCCCGTGCAGCACTTCAGCATTTGCCCTCTCTGCTTGATCGTTGCTTCTTGGATGAGCAACAGAAGCGAAGCAGACCTTGGTGCCAAGGTCTTGGATGTACTGCATGAAGGTGCGGCTCGTGAATTACGTGCCGTTGTCGGTGATGATCTTGTTAGG
This sequence comes from Triticum dicoccoides, assembly GCF_002162155.2. Classification (NCBI taxonomy): domain Eukaryota; kingdom Viridiplantae; phylum Streptophyta; class Magnoliopsida; order Poales; family Poaceae; genus Triticum; species Triticum dicoccoides. The sequence goes on along the minus strand of NC_041392.1, from coordinate 567,240,318 downwards.
GATCCCGAAACGGCAAACAATTGACCTGAAGAACTTGAGTGCTGACTGTGCTGTCACCTTCCTCACTGGCTGCACTTCCGGCCACTTTGTGAACTTGTCGATTGCGACGTACAAGTACTCAAAGCCCCCGACAGCTCGTGGGAAGGGGCCGAGGATATCAAGCCCCCAGACCGAAAATGGCCAGGATAAAGGGATCGTCTGGAGAGCTTGAGCTGGCTGGTGTATCTGTTTGGAGTGGAACTGGCACGCTTCACACTTGGTTACTTGTGCAGTTGCATCGTGGAGGGCTGTCGGCCAAAAGAAGCCTTGCCGGAAAGCTTTGCCGGCAAGTGCCCTTGCGCCTATGTGGTGGCCACATATGCCTCCATGTATCTCGGCCAACAGCTTTTGTCCATGTTCCCGGCAAATACACTTCAATTTCACACCGTTGAGTCTTCTTCTGTGCAGTATGTTATCGACAAACTGGTACATACTTGACTGCCGGGCTACTCTTTCCGCTTCTTCTTGCTCTTCGGGAAGTTCTCCTGTCTGAAGGAAATGGACAATCTGCTGTGCCCATGCTGGAGCTTGTGGCTCGACAACAAGGACTAAAGGCACATATGCTGCTGCGGGAACATCCGCTTCTACGGCAAGGACTTGCAGCCCTGCCGGAGCTTGATGTTCCCCGGCAAGCTTGCCGGAAAAAAACTTGTCGGGAGCGTCTGCTTCAACGGAACAAACCATAAGGTTTGCCGGAGCAGACTGCCCCTCAGCATCCTTGGTGTTGATCTTGGGGACTTTCTTGGCGGCGGCTTCGGGGAGCTCTGCCGGAAAGTAGTCGCCAGAAACCAACTTCCTCTTCTTGCTTTGTCCAGTTGAGGGCGCTACGGATGGTTGAGTCAACTTGAGCACAAAGATCCCTGGTTCCACAGGTAACTTTAGTGCCGCGCACTTTGACAGGCCATCAGCAATGTCATTCTGAGCTCTCGGGATATGTTCCATTTGTAGGCCGTCAAAGTGCTCTTCTAGCTTTCTCACTTCATCAACATATGCTTCCATCAATGGAATCTGGTAGTTTTTGTTCACTTGGCGGACGACAAGCTGTGAGTCACCCCTGACAATGAGCTTCTTGATCCCAAGGTCTGCTGCGATTCTGAGTCCGGCAAGCAATCCTTCATACTCTGCAGTATTGTTGGTTGCTTGCTCCTTGGGAAAGTGCATCTGGACTACGTACTTGAGGTGCTCTCCGATGGGTGCGACATGTAGCACGCCCGCACCAGCGCCTTGTAGCGAAAAGGCACCATCAAAGTACATCAGCCACTCTCTGCTTGCCTCTTTGACGGGGATGCTCGTCTCTGGAATTTCTTCATCTGGGGTTGGCGTCCACTCTGCTATGAACTCTGCCAATGCTCTGCTTTGGATTGTTGAAGTGCTCTCAAACTTGAGGCCAAAGCTTGACAGTTCCAGCGCCCACTCAACAATCCTGCCTGTTGCTTCTGGATTTTGCAATATCCTCTTCAGCGGAAAGCGAGTGACGACTGTGATTTCATGTGCTTGGAAGTAATGGCGCAGCTTTTTCGAGGCCATGAGGAGGCCGAAAAGCAACTTCTGCACACCAGAGTACCTTGATCTAGCCCCCTGCAGAAGGGAACTGACAAAGTAAACTGGACGCTGCACCATTCTCTTCTGCATCTTATCATACTCCTGCGCAGATCCATCTTTGTCGGGGCCAGAGCTTGTTGGCGAAGCCCTCTGCTTGTCGCTGGATGCATCTGCCGTGGTTGTTGGCTCATCATCTGCCTCTCTCTCCGCCACTAACGCAGCGCTAACCACTTGATTGGTTGCCGCTATATACAGCAGCAACTTCTCTTGCGGCTTAGGCGCGACAAGTGTCGGAGTGGAGGACAGGTATCTCTTCAAGTCCTGCAGCGCAGCCTCCGCCTCCGGAGTCCATTTCATTGGACCTGCCTTTTTCAAAATTTTGAAAAATGGCAGGGCACGCTCAACGGATCTAGAGATAAACCTGCTGAGAGCAGCCACGCAACCGGCAAGCCTTCGTACATCCTTGACGCGCTTTGGTGCTTCGATCTGCTCAATGGCTTTGATCTTGTCGGGATTGGCTTCAATTCCCCGCTGAGACACGAAGGACCCGAGAAGCTTGCCGGAAGGGACTCCAAACACGCACTTCTCGGGGTTAAGCTTGAGGTTGATCTTGCGCAGATTTGCAAATGTCTCGTCTAAATCTTGAATCAGGGTCGCCTTGTTCTTGCTCTTGACCACTATGTCATCCATGTAAGCTTCCACATTTCTGTGCATTTGCGGCTCAAAAGCATGGTGGACTACCCTTGCGAATGTTGAACCAGCATTCTTCAAACCGAAAGGCATCCGTACGAAGCAGTACGTGCCACACGGGGTGATAAATGCGGTTTTCTCTTCATCCTCTTCTGCCATGAAGATCTGATGGTATCCTGAGTATGCATCAAGAAATGAAAGCATATCACATCCGGCTGTGGAGTCAACAATCTGGTCAATGCGCGGTAAGGGAAATGGGTCTTTGGGACAAGCTTTATTAATATCAGTGAAGTCAATACAAAGTCTCCATTTCCCGTTAGCCTTGCGCACAACAACAGGATTGGCCAACCACGTGGGATGGAGCACTCCTCTGACAAGGCCTGCTGCTTCCAACTTCTTGATTTCTTCTGCGATGAATTCTTGGCGCTCCACTGCCTGCTTCCTGACTCTCTGCTTGACGGGCCGCGCATGAGGACAGACGGCAAGGTGATGCTCAATTACTTTCCTGGGAACACCGGGTATATCAGACGGTTGCCATGCAAACACGTCGACATTCGCCCGCAGGAAAGCAACGAGCGCGCTTTCCTATTTGGGGTCAAGAGTGGCGCTGATGGTGAAGGTACCACCAGCGCCATCCTCCTTGGCGGACACCTTCTTGGTCTCAGGTGGAGCTGCCATTGCCTTCTTACACTTGCCGGTGGAGCTCGATGGTGCGTCCTCGATGGTAGCGCAGCACTCCGAAGAGGTGCGCTTGCCGGAGTGGGCATCAGAGCTCTTGCCGGACTTGGTCTTCTTCTTCCCCCCGGGAGCTTCAGCGGCAAGTGTCTTGCGTTCTGCTGCGGCTGCTGCTTCCCGGTAGATCTTGTCGGCACAGACAAGAGCATCCTTCTTGTCGCCAGGGACAGAGATGACACTTATTGGGCCTGGCATTTTCAGTAGTTGTACGCATAGTGAGAGGCTGCCATGAACTTGGCGAGTGCCGAACGGCCAAGGATCCCATTGTAAGGTAATGGAAAGTCGGCTACATCGAATGTGACCCTCTCAGTCCTGAAGTTCAGTTCGCTGCCAAATGTTACCGGCAACGTGATCTTTCCCTTTGGCTTGCTCCTTCCCGGGTTGATTCCTTGAAATGTGCCGGTCTCTTCGAGCTCGCTGTCAGGGATGTGGAGTTTCTGGAGCACCGCGGAGGAGATCAGGTTCAAGCCGGCCCCGCCGTCAACTAGCATCTTAGTGACCTTGAGGTTGCGGATTGTTGGTGAAACCAACATCGGCAAGCACCCGACCGCAGTTATGCGATCCGGGTGGTCCTCAATATCAAAGATGATAGGCGTGCCGGACCATTTCAGAGGCTTGCCTGACTCGACGGGTGGTTCTGCTGCATTAACTTCCCGCACCCACTACTTGAGCTGACGGTGCGAGGTATGCAGAGAAGCACCACCGTCAACGCACAGGACCTCTGTGGCTTTCTGGAACTCCTGCTCAACAGTCTCCTCGTCATCCATGTCTTCATCGTCGTTATCATCTTCATCCTTGTCGCGGCCGCGGGGAGGTCTGTCTCCTTGCTGCTGCTTGGCCTTGCCGCGGCGTCCTCCTCGGCCGGGACGTTTCTTGCCGGATCCCCCAGCACCTTCCTGGGCCTTCTCCTTGTCGCGCCGCTCGTATTCAGCTTTCTGTTGCTCAACAAGCTGCTCGACTTTCTTACAGTTCTGGAGATCATGGCCCTTGGTGCGGTGGATCTTGCAATATTGCTTGTTGGTGCCGTCCTGCTTGTCGGCGACCGCCACCTCCGCGGCAACCTCCTTGCCGGAGTCACCAGCTTTGGCTTCCTTGGTGCCACCACCATTGCCGGACTGCTCAACAACTAGCACCTCTTTGCCTTTCCTCCTTCTGTTGTTCCGCCGCCGGTTTTTCCTTGGCGGGGTAGCATCCTCACTGTCAGATCCTCCCGCTCCTACATTCTCTCCGGGGAGTCTCCTCCCTTCCTCAGCACGTGCACACTTGTCGGCCAGTGCATATAACTCACTGACGTCCCTGATCTTGCACATCGCCATTTCCACCCGCATCCTGCGGTTCCGCATGTTCTGATGGAACGCGCTGATCGGCAGGGTGGACGTCTGGGATGTTGTGCTGCACACTGCTGAATCTCTGAATGTACTTGCGCAGGGGCTCTCCTTCCTTCTAGGCGAGCAGATGAAGATCACTCTCCTGGCCATGAGGCTTGTGTCCGCCTGTGAAGGCGCCGACAAACTGATGGCACAGATCAGCCCAAGAGGATATTGAGTTGTCCGGCAAGTGCATGAGCCAGGATCTGACGTTGGGCTTGAGCACCAGCGGGAAGTAGTTGGCAAGGATCTTGTCATCCCGTCCCCCGGCAGCCTGTACCGCGATGGTGTAGATGCTGAGGAACTCTGACGGATGCGTCTTGCCGTCGTACTTCTCCGGTACGTCTGGCTTGAAGTTTTTCGTGCTGGGCCATTGGACTTGTCGCAGCTCACGAGTGAACGCAGGGCAACCTACCGCATACGGCACATCGCCCGGTTCCCCTGGCGCATGCATGTCATCAGAGGGCCCAGCGCGCTTGTCGGATTGACGTCGCGCTTCTCTTCGGCGCTCGATGCGAGTTCGAGCGTCTTCTTGTTGCCGATCGTGAAGGACTTGGCGTTGATCACGACGAGCTCGTGGATCCAACGATGCAGTGGAGTCGCTGTCAAGGTGGATCCGGCGAGTCGGCGATCTTGGTCTTCGGGGCGGTGATTGCATGGTAGTTGTACCTCCGCCCGTTTCGTCGCCACCGGCTCGCGCCTGGCGGCCATGTCGCGGCGGCGACGCGCTTGGCCGCCGTGGAGTGTCGCCGTTGGCGTAGCCGATGAGACTCTGAATCGTGGCCCTCCATTCGTCGATCTTGTCCAATGTCGGAGGGTAATCTAGGACAAGTTGAGCTCGCGCCAAAGCTTCTGCTGGAGTGGTGGGTGGCAGTGGCGGACGACGCGAGGAGCGGGACGTGCTCGAACTTCTAACTATGTTAGAAGGAGCAGTATCCCGTCCAGGCGACCGTGCCCCGCTCGTGCTGATATGCTGGCGTGCATGCTGGTCTTGAGCGCCCCGAGATCCACCAGCTTGGTCTTGGGCTATCATGCGTATGGCACTGCTAGTGCCATGACGCTGTTGGTCTTGCGCCTCCTACGAGTGGCGTGGAACACGTACAGTCGCCGAGATTTGTGCAGCCTTGTTCTTGGACCTGGCGGCATCATGAGCTTCCTCGTCGACGTCCATTCTTCCGCCGGCGTCCATTCCACCACCCGTTTGCTCCAACGGTGGTGGAAGTGACACGGACGGAGCGGCTGCCGCCGAAGTCTTCTTCTTCGGTGGCATGTTGATGAAGGGAATGAAGATCTAGCTCGTGCGAACGCCGGATCAGGTTCACACAATCTCGACGCCCCCCTACCTGGCACGCCAAAGATGTCGGGGAAACTGATCCTCGGACACCTATGGGGCCGGCGGACCGGGCCCCTTTCCGTTCGGCGGGGGGCGGAGATCGCACGAAGAGCAGATCGAGGCGAAGCACACGAGCGGTTTACCCAGCTTCGGAGCTCTCCGGAGAGATAACACTCCTACTGCTGCTTGTCTGATTAACTGGAGTTCTTGCTCATGAGAGCTAAGGGTTTTCTGGCTTCGGAGGGAGTCGAGCCTTTTTCCCCTGTCCGAACCCCCTCTACGTTGCGCATGGGCCTCCTTTTATACGCTAAAGGGGTCAGCGACATGTGGCAACGCAGAGGAGGGTACAAACGTAAAAAGCGAGGTAGTTGATACAGTTACTTGTACAGTGCACCCTACCTAATCCTGACGGCAGGGGACAAGGGCATTAAATGCCCGTCTGAGTCGTCCGAATAGTGCAGAAAAGGACCGTTAGGGGCGTCACCGTTCGCCACGATGGCGATCTTGTCAGCTTCGCATGCCACTGCGCACCGCTGGCTGCACAGCCTCCTGCCACACGCGCCTGGAGAGGCCCCCAGAGCAACACGTTGGTGGATGCGCTGGAGCGTGGGCACAGAGTGGCCACCTGCCGCGGCAAGCGCCTTGCCGCTGTTGTTATTTTGTCGGGCCCAGGAGCTCGTCGCTCACCGGGCCTCGGGGTACCTTGTTTAGTCTTCCCGGCAAGCTCCTCTTGCCGGGGCCTTGTTGCCTTGCCGGAGCGTGCGGCGCGTCGCGGCAAGTTCCTTGGAGTGCCTTGGTCGGCCTTCCCGGCAAGCTCCTCTTGCCGGGGCCTTGTCTCCTTAGCTTAAATACTTTGTTCTTGGATGGCTCCAAGGGAACCTTGGTGGATCTTGGCGTTCGCCCGGCAAGCCTTGCCGCGGGGTGCTGCAACTGTCCGTGCACAAGTTCGGGGTACTAGGGAACCCCTATTCTAGTACACCGACACACATGCATTTTTGGTCTGACCGAATATTGCAAATTGGTGTGACCGAGTTTGATTCTTTGTGAAACCCTGGCAGACTCGGTGCCACCGAACTGTGACTCGGTCTGACCGAGTTCACTAGTTTAGGTTCCAAAACCTGCTTCGGTATCACCGAGTTTACAAATCGGTAGCTCCGAAATGCATTCTGTGGAGAACTAAAACTAAATTTTTGAGCCATCTGTTTTGCAAAAACTCTGCACTTTGTGATGCTCATCCACTCTACCTCATCTATATCCATTCACAGGTTCTACTGTCAGTAAGTTTGCAGAGATGTCTGATCAAAGTGACAGTGAGAGCAGGTCTGAAGAACAAGGGCAATTGAGTAAGGGCACTAGTCCCTCAAGCAGTTGTGATGATGGCAGCAGGAGCACTCCCAGTAACCTGCCAAAGGCAGCCACCAGAACAAGGAAGAAGAAACCCTCAAATTCTGAAGATGAGGACTATGTGGCTGTTGAGGAGGAAGTCAGCTCCAAGAAGAAGGTGCTGAAGAAAGAATATGGGTCAGCTGCAACAACTAAGACTGGCTTGCACAAGAAGGCCCTTGCCAAGAGGGTGCCAACCTTAAAGGTAAGAGCCTCGACTACTGAAACCTCCAAGCCAACTGGAGAGGCTGTTGGAGAAGGAAAGAAGAGGAAGGAAAGGGTCAAGAAGACCACTGCCAGAGTGCTTGGTAGATCCTCCATTATGAGAGATCCAGAAGAAGATGAAGAGGAACAGGATGCTGCACCAGCACCCAAAACTCAAAATCTTATGGAAGATGCTATAAAGACAGGGGCTACTCCATCTAAGCCCAAATATGCTCCCAAAGCTCCAGCTCGGAAGCCCACTAAACCCAAGAGAAATACCAAGAGTATACCTGCTGAGGAAAAGAACAAGGCCCCAGTGCCTGAAGCTGAAGAAGAGGATGATGAATCCCATGTTTTGAGGAAGTTGAAGCCCAAAATCCAGTCGCTGAGCACATGCACATCAGGAAATATGCAGGACTGGGATTGTGGAGAGAGTCTGATCCCTATGCTATTAGGAGGAGGACTGCAGTTGATTACAGGTTTCACACAAAGGAACAACAAGACTTCTATGAGACAATTTTTCTTGACAAGAAGCCCATTGTATGTGACATGAAATGGGTTGATTGGGAATACATCAACGAGAATGAAGATCACTTCTCAGGAGTATATGACAGCTTCAAAGCATGTGGAGTAGATGATTTTGTTGGACAAAAGCTCACAAAATGGAATGATGAGTTGATCATGCAGTTTTACTCCACTTCTCATTTCTATCCGGATGGGAGGATAGTTTGGATGTCTGAAGGTACTAGGTACCAATCCACTATTCAAGAATGGGCCAAGCTAATCAATGCCCAGAGGAACATGAGGATGACTTGGATGTGTATGCCAAGAAAAAGAAGGATCACAACTCCATGGCTAACATGTACAAGGAGATCCCAAATAAAGCTTTGGAGACTCACAAGCTTGGATCAGTACACTTCTTGTTGTCTGGTCTGCCTACTATCAACTGGATCTCAAGGCACACATTGCTACCCAAGTCAGGAGATCACAGGATGATCAGAGGACACTCCATCAACATGCTGAAAATCTTTGATGTCCCTCAGAAGTTCAAGGTTATGAGTCTGATTGTAGAGACAATCAAGAGGATTGCTTCTAACCAAAAGAGAAGTTGTGGGTATGCTCCACATATTCAGGAGCTCATCAACTCCAAGATGGGCACGGGAACATATCTGTTGGATAAGGAGCATCTACCCTTACATACTGATTTTGAAGACAACGTTATTGTGATGAATGAGGAGGAACCATCATCAGCTCAAGCACAGGAGAAGAGAGCCAAAGCAAAGGCTGAGAAAGCTACAAGGATGCCAAGTGCAGAAGAAGCATCTCAGGTGTTCCTCAAGTCAAAACAAGATCAATTAGGCTATCTGATTCAAGCTACACTGAGGATTGAGAAGGGCTTGGCCACCCTGACTCGGAATCAGGAGAGCCTAGAGAGGATTGTTGAGACAAAATTTTATGATCTTGATCTCAAGGTAACTGAGATACAGACTGCAGTTGAGAAGCTTCAGGAGGAAGCAGACGAGAGGATAGGGAAGGCAACTACTGATGCTTTTCAGCGTGTGCCACGAGGTCCGAGGTCTGCTGCAGTGCCAGTTTCAGACGCTAGAGCTACATTGTCAGCACCAGCAGCTACAAGTCCAGTTCCACCTCCAGCACCCACTCCACTATATCCAACTACATCGATAGATGCCTTCATCCTTGGAGTTCTCTCTACACCACCTCCCGAAGACCAAGCCTGAGAGACGCATAACACTATGCATATTCAAACTTTTTGGTAACTTGTTGCCAAAGGGGGAGAAATATGTATAGATCGTAGGCTTCGAGAGAGTGTTTTGCTTCTTTGTCTTTGGTTGAACATTTATTGTGTGAGAAACTTTATGTCCTTATGAGATGCCTATTTGATCATGTGGTTGATCATTTGCTACCTTAATGCTTGTTTGGATGATACTATCTTTTATATCTCCTATATGATCATTCACTTGCTTGGTGATGAGTGCATGCTTTTAATTTCTATCATTTTGAGCGCTCCACCAAGATGTATGTGACATGTAAGAGTAACCCATGATCCTAATCGATTGTGCATTTGCATTCAAAAGCAAATCTTAAATGATGCACAAATTTAGGGGGACCTCTTGCTTATCACATACTTCTCCAAGCGACGACGTTTTTCAATCTTATGATCATTTGTCGAAGCTTTGATCTATATGTTGTCATCAATTACCAAAAAGGGGGAGATTGAAAGTGCAACTATCCATGGGTGGTTTTGGTAATTCCTAACAACATATAGGTCATTGAGCTAATGCTATTTTAAGATAAATATTTCAGGAAAGCTCAATGATTGGCATGGCATGGATTGGAAAGTGGACCCCTCAAAATGCGAAGGACAAAAGATTGGCTCAAGCTCAAAGCACAAGACTCTACATTTTACTTTTCGTGATCCAAGATCACATTGAGTCCATAGGAAAAGCCAATACTATTAAAAGGGGGTGAGGTGTTGCTTAATGAGTTACTTGCTCAAAATGCTTAGTGAAATGCTCCAAAAACCCTCAACTACTTTCCCATATCCATATATGTCCCAAACCAAAAGTCAAACTCGGCCCCACCGAAATCTTCTATCCGGCGCCACCGAGTTCACTCGACATAGCCACTGCCACAAACCCTAGTCACTTCAGTCTCACCGATAGGGATCTCGATCTCACCGAGATGAGATTGCAACATCTCTGTTTCCCTTTGTAACGTTTCGGTCCAACCGAGATGAGCGATCGGTCCCACTGAGATTGCAATGCAAACTCTCTGTTTACCCTTCATAACGTTTCGGTCTAACCGAGATGAGCGAATCGGTCCCACCGAGTTTGCCTGACCAACTCTCTGTTTGTCTATTACCAAAATCGGTCCCACCGAGTTTGTGTAATCGGTCTCACCGAGGTTACGTTATGCCCTAACCCTAATGGAATCGGTCCCACCAAGTTGACATGTCGGTCCCACCGAAAATCCTAACGTTCACATTTTGAACTAAATCGGTCTGACCGAGTTTTATAATTTGGTCCCACCGAGTTTGGTGATTTGTGTGTAACGATTAGATTTTGTGTGGAGGCTATATATACCCGTCCACCCACTCTTCATTCATGGAGAGAGCCATCAGAACATGCCTACACTTCCAACATACATTTTCTGAGAGAGAACCACCTACACTTGTGTTGAGGTCAAGATATTCCATTTCAACCATATAAATCTTGATCTCTAGCCTTCCCCAAGTTGCTTTCCACTCAAATCATTTTTCTACCAAATCCAATCCTATGAGAGAGAATTGAGTATTGGGGACACTATCATTTGAAGCACAAGAGCAAGAAGTTCAACATCAACACACCATCTATTACCTTTTGGAGAGTGGTGTCTCCTAGATTGGTTAGGTGTCACTTGGGAGCCTCTGTCAAGATTGTGGAGTTGAACCAAGGAGTTTGTACGGGCAAGGAGATCGCCTACTTCGTGAAGATCTACCCTAGTGAGGCAAGTCCTTCATGGGCAATGACCATGGTGGGATAGAGAAGGTTGCTTCTTCGTGGACCCTTCGTGGGTGGATCCCTCCGTGGACTCGCGCAACCGTTACCCTTCATGGGTTGAAGTCTCCATCAACATGGATGTACGATAGCACCACCTATCGAAACCACGCCAAAAATTTCTCTGTCTACATTGTGTTTGCTCCCTCCAAACTCCTCCCTTTCCCTTCATATGGAATTGTTTTACATTCCTCTGCTATACTCTTAGAATTGCATGTGTAGGTTGATTACTTGAATTATGCTAAGTTGCTAAAATCTGCCAAGACTTAAAATTGGGAAAAGGCTATATTTTTATTTGGTCAAGTAGTCTAATCACCCCTCCTCTAGACATACTTTTGATCCTACACGTGCAAAATGGTTGTGGGCGGCACTTAATTGGAGGAGGGGCAGTGATTTCGGTGGAAGGTGTCACGCCGTCGGTCGGGGCATGTGGGACGGGAAAGGAGGAGGATGGTGTGGGTGGGGTGTGGATTACCTGACCATATCGACGAGGTCGCGCAACAAGAAGAAGGGTCGGCGGCGAGGAGGCCGTGCAGCAAGAAGAAGGGTCGCCGGCAAGGAGGTGGCGCTGCAAGAAGAAGGGTCACTAGCAAGGAGGCGGCACTACAAAAACAATGGTAGCCGATGAGGAGGCGGCGCTGCAAGAAGAAGGGTCGCCGGCGAGGAGGCTGAGCTGCCAGTAAGCAACAGTGAAGGTTTGAACATGGAAAGCAAGGAGGAACAGTGGAAATGTTGTTTTTGGTAGGAGGGAGGGGCGGGGAGGTAGATATTTCTGTTGTGGCAAAAAAATTGCTCGGTGCCGCGAGAAACTAGTGCGCGGGTGTGGTTCAAGTGGGGGCAGTGGACTGCACACGACGAAGCTTCCTGCGTAAGCCAGACAAGATGGTGCGCCAAGATATTTTATATCGCATCCCACACGATTCTTTCTAGTAAACTGTTTGTGGTATACCTGATTTTTTTCATTATATTTTGAAAGAAAAAATGGTGTTACGGAAGGAAAGGATGGTGTTTGAATTGCTAGAACATTTACGTACAGTGAACATGCAACTAGTACATGAGTGTCGTGTTTAAATTTGGAATTATTCCGGGTTCGTTTTGCATTTTTTATGCATTAATTGAGTTTCTGGGCATTTAATGTGTACAATTCAAATTTGAACTACAAGCACATGCTCCAATGCACCAAAGTTTGTTGAAAAATCACATCTGTGTCTTTGGGTGAATTTATAGGTCCCATGCAAGAAATGAGAATGAAATTCAAACATCTGGGTGTCGTGGCTCGGCCGGAAAATTGAGAAACTTGATTTTTTTAATTCATGTAAATCCAAAACACGCCTAAAAATCATGAAACTTGGAATGGTGTCATGACATGGCACCAACGTGCTGCGGTAATTTTTTTGGCTGAATTGGGACAAGCTTTGGTGTAAGCTTCTTGCAAACCGGAGCTTCCCTCAAGAAGGCTCGTGGTTCCGAGAGGGAACGTGTCACCTCCGTGTGCGAAACGAGATACGTACACTGCCTTCTCCCGCCTTAATTTTTTTACACAGGCAGATTAGACCAAATAGAAGTATCATGATAAATTTTGGAATTATTCCGGGTTCGTTGGGCCTTTTTAATACATTAAATGAGTTTATGTGCATTTAATGTGCAGTATTTTAAATTTGAACCACAGGCACATGCTCCAGTGCACCAAAGTTGGTTGAAAATCGCATGTGTGTCCTTGGGTGAATTTCTAGGTCCCATGCAAGAAATGGGAATGAAATTCGGACATCCAGGCGTCGTGGCTTGGCCAGAAAGATTTAGAAACTTGGTTTTTTAATTCCTGTAAATCCAAAATACGCCTGAAAATCATGAAACTTGGCATTGGTCTCATGACATGGCGCCAACATGTTGCGGTAATTTTTTAGCCGAATTGGGACAAGCCTTGGTGTAATCTTCTTACAAACCGGAGTTTTCCTCAAGAAGGGTCATGGTTCTGAGAGGGAACGTGTCATCTCCGTGCACGAAACGAGATACGTACATTGCCTTCTCCCGCCTTAATTTTTTTACACAGGCAGATTAGACAAAATAGAAGTATCGTGCTAAATTTTGGAATTATTCTGTGTTCCTTTGGCCTTTTTATACATTAATTGAGTTTCTGCTCATTTAATGTGCATAATTCAAATTTGAACAACTACCACAGGCTCCAGTGCACCAAAGTTGGTTGAAAAATCACATGTGTGTCCTTGAGTGAATTTCTAGGTCCCGTGCAAGAAATGGGAATAAAATTCAAACATCTGAGTGTCGTGGCTTGGCCGAAAAGATTGAGAGATTGGTTTTTTAATTCTTGTAAATCCAAAGCACGCCTGAAAATCATGAAACTTGGCATGGTGTCATGACATGGCACCAACATGCTGCGGTAAATTTTTTGGCCAGATTGGGACAAGCTTTGGTGTAAGCTTCTTGCAAACCGGAGCTTCCCTCAAGAAGGATTGTGGTTCCGAGACGGAACGTGTCACCTCTGTGTGCGGAACGAGATACGTACACTGCCTTCTCCTGCCTTAAATTTTTTATGCAGGCAAATTAGACCAAATAGAGGTATCATGATAAATTTTAGAATTATTTCGGGTTCATTTGGCCTTTTTATACATTAATTGAGTTTCTGAGCATTTAATGTGCATAATTCAAATTTGAATTACAAGCACAGGCTCCAATGCACCAAAGTTGGTTGAAAAATCACATGTGTGTCCTTGGGTGAATTTCTAGCTCCCATGCAAGAAATGGGAATGAAATTCAAACATCTGGACGTCGTGGCTCGGCCGGAAAGATTGAGAGACTTGGTTTATTAGTTCCTGTAAATCGAAAACACGCCTGAAAATCATGAAACTTGGCATGGTGTCATGACATGGCACCAACATGCTGCGGTAAAATTTTTTAGCCGAATTGGGACAAGCTTTGGTGTAAGCTTATTGCAAACCGGAGCTTCCCTCTAGAAGGCTCGTGGTTCCGAGAGGGAACATGTCACCTCCGTGTGCAAAACGAGATACGTACACTGCCTTCTCCCACCTTAATTTTTTTACACACGCAGATTAGACCAAATAGAATTATCGTGCTAAATTTTGGAATTATTTCGGGTTCGTTTGGTCCTTTTTATACATTAATTGAGTTTCTACGAATTTAATGTGCATAACTAAAATTTGAACTACAAGCACATGCTCCAGTGCACCAAAGTTTGTTGAAAAATTACATGTGTGTTGTTGGGTAAATTTCTAGGTCCCATGCAAGAAATGGGAATGAAATTCAAACATCTGGGCGTCGTGGGTCGGCCGGAAAGATTGAGAAACTTGGTTTCTTTAATTCCTGTAAATCCAAACACTCATGAAAATCATGAAACTTGGCATGGTGTCATGACATGGCACCAACATGTTGCGGTAATTTTTTTGGACGAATTGGTACAAGCTTTGGTGTAAGCTTCTTGCAAACCGGAGCTTCCCTCAAGAAGGCTCGTGGTTCCGAGAGGGAACGTCTCACCTCCGTGTGCGAAATGAGATACGTACACTGCCTTCTCCCGCCTTACTTTTTTTACACAGGCAGATTAGACAAAATAGAAGTATCGTGCTAAATTTTCGAATTATTCCGGGTTCGTTTGGCCTTTTTTATACATTAATGGATTTTATGCGCATTTAATGTGCATAATTCAAATTTGAACTACAAGCACACTCTCTAGTGCACCAAAGTTGGTTGAAAATTCACATGTGTGTCCTTGAGTGAATTTCTAGGTCCCATGCAAAAAAATGGGAATAAAATTCAAACATCTGGGCATCGTGGCTTGGCCGAAAAGATTGAGAGACTTGGTTTTTTAATTCCTGTAAATCCAAAACTTGCCTGAAAATCATGAAACTTGGCATGGTGTCATGACATGGCACCAACATGTAGCGGTAAATTTTTTGGCCAGATTGGGACAAGCTTTGGTGTAAGCTTCTTGCAAACCGGAGCTTTCCTCGAGAAGGCTCGTGGTTCCGAGAGGGAACGTGTCACCTCCGTGTGCGAAACAAGATACGTACACTACCTTCTCCCTCCTTAATTTTTTTACACGGGCAGATTAGACCAAATAGAAGTATCATGCTAAATTTTGGAATTATTCCAGGCTCGTTTGCCTTTTTTATACATTAATTGAGTTTCTGTGCATTTAATGTGCATAATTCAAATTTGAATTACAAGCACAGGCTCCAGTGCACCAAAGTTGGTTGAAAAATCACATGTGTGTCCTTGGGTGAATTTCTAGCTCCAATGCAAGAAATGGGAATGAAATTCAAACATCTGGACGTCGTGGCTCGGCTGGAAAGATTGAGAAACTTGGTTTTTTAATTCCTGTAAATCGAAAACACGCCTGAAAATCATGAAACTTGGCATGGAGTCATGACATGGCACCAACATACTGTGGTAATTTTTCTGTCCGATTTGCGAAGGCGCACACGTTAACAATCAACAAAGTCATTTTGGAACAAGTGTTGTCACGTTACAAACTGGAAACACAAGTATTATTGAAACCGTCGGCATTCTACTTACCAATTACGTGCTACCACACGTCCCCTTTTTATTGGCTAGGAGGTGTTGTGCGGGGTAGCTATTTGAGTACGGGAGGTGTGCGATCAGACCCCTGCGCGTGCTCATCAGCAGGAGAGCCCTTTGACCGCTACCCGCCACACACCTCCCTCCCAACGTCTCCATTAATGGCGCCCAAGCCCCTGTTCTACGGCGTGGCTATATGTTTCACTGGACTGAGATTTAAGATCGAAAAATGAAAACCTGAAAAGAAAGTTTTACACGTATCTAGACGTAAGATCTGACGGACATATGTAGCATCGACTGCGACTTATATCAAGCATGATGAATATAAGGACGATGATAGTGGATAATAATTGTCTTACATATTTAGGAACATAATTAAAAAAAGCCGCATGCGGCAACGCCCGAAATACACAAGGACACAAGAAGAAGGAAGACAATGATCTAGCTTGCTGATCTCTACGTTGCTGCAGGCCGCGGGAACTAGTCTCCATGGCGAGGGGCGATGAGCTCTTTCTTGTCCTCAAGATGCTGCTTGAGAGCATCCACGGATTCCTCCACCAGCCTTCTACGATCGATGCGCAGCATGGCATTCTCGTCCATAAGTTTCTCGACGATGATGCCGGTCCTCTTCAACAAGGCAGCGGTCTCCTCCTGCTGCTCCGCACTTCCGACGATCTTCGCCCTCAGCAGGTCGCGCTCGGCCCGGAGCTTCGCATTGCTCTCATTTAGTTGCCGGATGACGCCGGCAAAAGAGGCTTTCATGTCGTCCTGCAACCTCACCCAGCTAGAGATCTGATCCATCTGGCTATGGAGGATCGCATGCATGCGCCTGTAAGAGTCCTCGCCTGCCCGCAAGACATTTTCTCAGGCTACCATGGTGCGGGAGGACATCTCTACTGCATTCGCGGCACGACGGGACATCTCTTCTGCTTTCGCGGCACGGCCGGACCATCCTGCTGATGACCCACAAGTATAGGGGATCTATCGTAGTCCTTTCGATAAGTAAGAGTGTCGAACCCAACGAGGAGCAGAAGGAAATGATAAATGGTTTTCAGCAAGGTATTCTCTACAAGTACTGAAATAAGTGGTAACAGATAGTTTTGTGATAAGATAGATTGTAACAAGTAACAAGTAACAAAAGAAATAAAGTGCAGCAAGGTGGCCTAATGCTTTTGTAGCAAAGTACAAGCTGGAACAAACTCTTATAATAGGAAAAGCGCTCCCGAGGACACATGGGAATATCGTCAAGCTAGTTTTCATCACGTTCATATGATTCGCGTTCGATACTTTGATAATTTGATATGTGGGTGCACCGGTGCTTGGGTGCTATTCTTACTTGAACAAGCATCCCACTTATGATTAACCTCTATTGCAAGCATCCGCAGCTACAACAAAAGTATTAAGGTAAACCTAACCATAGCATGAAACATATGGATCCAAATCAGCCCCTTACGAAGCAACACATAAACTAAGGTTTAAGCTTCTGTCACTCTAGAAACCCATCGTCTACTTATTACTTCCCAATGCCTTCCTCTAGGCCCAAATAATGGTGAAGTGTTATGTAGTCGACGTTCACATAACACCACTAGAGGCTAGACAACATACATCTTATCAAAATATCAAACGAATACCAAATTCACATGACTACTCATAGCAAGACTTCTCCCTTGTCCTCAGGAACGAATGTAATTACTTACAAAGCTTATTCATGTTCATAATCAGAGGGGTAATAATATGCATATAGGATCTGAACATATGATCTTCCACCAAATAAACCAACTAGCATCAACTACAAGGAGTAATCAACACTACTAGCAACCTACTAGCACCAATCCCGGACTTTGAGACAAGAATTGGATACAAGAGATGAACTAGGGTTTGGAGATGAGATGGTGCTGGTGAAGATGTTGACGGAGATTGCCCTCTCCCGATGAGAGGAGCGTTGGTGGTGAGGATGGTGATGATTTCCCCCTCCCGGAGAGAAGTATCCCCAGCAGAACAGCTCTGCCGGAGCTCTAGATTGGATCGGTTTCGCCTCGTGGCGGCGGAGTCTCGTCCCAAAAAGTTCCTTCCTATTTTTTTCTCATCGAAAGACCTCATATAGGAGAAGATGGGCGTCAGAGAGCCACCAGGGGGCCCACGAGGTAGGGGGCGCGCCCCCCACCCTCGTGAGCAGGGTGTGGGCCCCCTAGCCTTCATCTTTGGCGTGGATTTTTCTTTATTTCTTTTAAGACGTTCCGTGGAGTTTCAGGACTTTTGGAGTTGCGCAGAATAGGTCTCTAATATTTGCTCCTTTTCCAGACCAGAATTCCAGCTGCCGGCATTCTCCCTCCTTATGTAAACCTTGTAAAATAAGAGAGGATAGCCATAAGTATTGTGACATAAAAGTGAAATAACAGTCCATAATGCGATAAATATCGATATAAAAGCATGATGAAAAATGGACGTATCAACTCCCCCAAGCTTAGACCTCGCTTGTCCTCAAGCGAAAAGCCGATAACAAGAAATATGTCCTCATGTTTAGAGGTAGAGGCGTCGATAAAAATAAAATACGGACATGAAGGCATCATGATTATTCTCATAACAGCAACATATATAGATTTTGTCATATGATTACTTATGTTCAAGTGATGATCTATTCACAATGCAAAAGTATAAATCATAAACCTTATTGGGCTCCGGCAAACTATAATCTCAGTCATTGAAGCAATTGCAATTTATCATAACATCGGAAAAAGTCTATGTCAGAGCTAAAAAGCAAGTCCACATACTCAACTATCATTTAGTCCTCCATAATTGCTAACACTCACGCGATACTTGTGGTTTTGGAGTTTTAATCAGACACAGAGAAAGATAGGGGCTTACAGTTTTTCCCCACAACCTTTTACCTCAAGGGTAATGTCAACAATAATGGTTCATGCTCCCCCACATCCAGTTATATATATATATATATATATATATATATATATATATCATGTTCTTTCCAACATTCTGAGCTTGCCAAAGGATAAAATGAAAAAGAAAAGGTGAAGATCACCATGACTCTTGCATAAGGTAGAAGATAATAATAAAGGATAGGCCCTTCGCGGAGGGAAGCAGAGGTTGCCATGCGCTTTTATGGTTGGATATATAAAATCTCAATGCGAAAGAACGTCACTTTATATTGCCCCTTGTGATATGAACCTTTATTATGTAGTATGTCTTTTTATTACTTCCACATCACAAGATCGTATAAAGCTTATTTCTCCCACACCAATCAATCATACATATTTAGAGCAATTTTTATTGCTTTGCACCGATGACAACTTACTTGAAGGATCTTACTCAATCCATAGGTAGATATGGTGGACTCTCATGGCAAAACTGGTTTAGGGATTTTGGAAGCACAAGTAGTATTTCTACTAGGTGCTGAGAATTTGGCGAGCATGAGGGGGAAAGGCAAGCTCAACAAGTTAGAGGATCCATGACGACATACTTTATCTCAGATATAAGAAAGACATAACTCATTACGTTGTCTTCCTTGTCCAACATCAACTCTTTAGCATGTCATATTTTAATGAGTGCTCCGAATCATAAAAGATGTCAATGATAATATATCTATATGTGAAAACATCTCTTTCCTTATTACTTACTATTAATTGCAACAATTACCAAAGCTATGTCTGCCAACTCCCAACAACTTTTAATCATCATACTCTTTCTAAGTGAAGTCTTTACTCTCAATAAGATCAATATGAACTTTTTGTTTCTTTTTATTCTTTTCTCTTTTCTTTTATTCACCCAAGATCATGGCAAAATAATCAAGCCCTTGACTCAACACTAATCTTTATTATATATAGCTCACTGACTTGATTACATAGAGAGATCATAAAGCAAAACTCAAAACTAGATCATGCCATAAACTTTATTCTACTAGATCAAGATACTACTAATAGGATCAAACTAAGAAAAACGGTAAAGGTAGGAGTTGTGATTGTGATACAATACCCGGGCACCTCCCCCAAGCTTGGCAGTTGCCAAGGGGAGTGCCCATACCCATGTGATTATATCTCCTTTATCGGTGAAGAAGGTGGAGGTGTTGTTGATGATGCGGGCTTGTCATCCATCTTCCAAGGCATAGGTTCACCATCATAGAAGGATGATCGAGTCTCCGGAATCCTCGAATCTACAGCCAAACTCATTCTTTTGAATCTATATTCATACTCACAGTTTTGGTTTTGTAGGTCATATATTTGGGCTTGGAGGTGCTCGATTTTCTTATATAGCTTGAAGATGGCCTCCTCGGTGTTCTTGGCATCCGGCTTGTAGTTGTTAGTGAACTCCGCGAGCATCGTGTGGCTAGCATTGATTCCACGCTCCACCATCCCCTTGCACTTGAAAATTTGTTGCTCCATTGCTTCGAGCCTCGTCTCCACGCTTCTGGTTCCCTTTGGTCCCTCGACATCGCGGATGTGCAACAACCCATCACGCATCTCAATGGTTTGAGGGTGTCGCAGCACCTCCGTGAGGTAAGGGTTGATGACCTTCTCGAAGAACTTGTCCTTGGAAGCACTTGGGGATGTCATGATGATCTAGATCTGTCAGAAAAACAGCTCGAAACAAGAATAGAGGAAGTTTGCGTGATACGGGAGTCAAAACCTTTGGGAGGTTATATAATGATTTTTTACCGACCAAAATGCGTAACGTGCAAGAAAATGGGGTCCGGAAGGCACACGAGGTAGGGGGCGCGTCCAGGGGGGTAGGGCGCACCCACCACCCTCGTGGGGCCCTCGTGTCCTTCCTGGACTGCTACCTATTTTTCTATTTTTCTAAATATTCCAAAACAGAGAAATATTGCCTTGAAAATTGTTTTGGAGTCGGTTTACTTACCGTACCACATACTTATTCCTTTTCGGAGTCTGAAACATTCCGAAAGTGTCTCTTATGTATTCCTCCGGGGTTACGGTTTCAATAATATTGGTTTCAACATTTATGGGATTACCTGAGATATAATGTTTGATTCTTTGACCGTTTACCACTTTCGGATTTGTGCCCTCGAAGTTGTTGATTTTTATGGCACCGGAACGATAGACCTCCTCGATAACATAGGGGCCTTTCCATTTAGAGAGAAGTTTTCCTGCAAAAAATCTTAAACGAGAGTTGTATAGCAATAAATAATCACCTACATTAAACTCACACTTTTGTATCCTTTTGTCATGCCATCTTTTAACTTTTTCTTTAAACAACTTGGCATTTTCATAAGCTTGGGTTCTCCATTCATCTAGTGAGCTAATATCAAATAACCTCTTTTCACTGGCAAGTTTAAAATCGTAGTTGAGATCTTTAACAGCCCAATATGCCTTATGTTCTAGTTCGAGAGGTAAGTGACATGCTTTTCCATAAACCATTTTATACGGAGACATACCCATAGGATTTTTATATGCAGTTCTATAAGCCCACAATGCATCATCAAGTTTCTTGGACCAATTCTTTCTAGACCTATTAACAGTCTTTTGCAAAATTAATTTGAGCTCTCTATTGCTCAACTCTACTTGACCACTAGACTGTGGGTGATAAGGAGATGCAATTCTATGATTAACATCATATTTAGCAAGCATTTTACGGAAAGCACCATGAATAAAGTGTGAACCCCCATCAGTTATTAAATATCTAGGGACTCCAAACCTCGGGAAAATAACTTCCTTAAGCATTTTCATAGAAGTGTTATGATCAGCACTACTAGTTGGAATAGCTTCTACCCACTTAGTAACGTAATCAACAACAACTAGAATATGTGTGTATCCATTAGAGGCAGGAAAAGGTCCCATATAATCAAAGCCCCAAACATCAAACGGTTCAATAACAAGAGAATAATTCATAGGCATTTCTTGACGTCTACTAATATTACCAATTCCTTGACATTCATCATAAGACAAGACAAACTTATGGGCATCCTTGAAGAGAGTAGGCCAATAAAAACCAGATTGCAATACCTTATGTGCAGTTCTATCTCCAGCGTGGTGTCCTCCATAAGACTCAGGGTGACACTTGCATAGGATCTGTTCCTGTTCATGCTCAGGTACACAACGTCTAACAACACCATCTACTCCTTTATAAAGATGTGGGTCATCCCAAAAGTAATGTCTTAAATCATAGTAAAACTTTTTCTTTTGTTGGTATGTGAAGCTAGGTGGTATAAATTTAGCAACAATATAATTAGCATAATCAGCATACCATGGAGTACTACAAGAAGTACTTATAACATTTAATTGTTCATCGGGGAAGCTATCATTAATAGGTAGTGGGTCATCAAGAATATTCTCTAACCTAGACAAGTTGTCTGCAACGGGGTTCTCAGCTCCCTTTCTATCAATAATATGCAAATCAAATTCTTGTAGCAAGAGAACCCATCTAATAAGTCTAGGTTTAGCATCTTTCTTTTCCATAAGATATTTAATAGTAGCACGATCAGTTTGAATAGTTACTTTAGAATCAACAATATAAGATCTGAACTTATCACAAGAAAATACAACTGCTAAAAGCTCTTTTTCAGTAGTAGCATAATTTCTTTGAGCATTGTCTAGAGTCTTACTAGCATAATGAATAACATTTAATTTCTTATCAACTCTTTTCCCTAGAACAGCACCTACAGCATAATCACTAGCATCACACATAATTTCAAAGGGTAAATTCCAATCAGGTGGCTGAACAACAGGTGCAGAGACTAATGCTTTCTTAAGTATTTCAAATGCTTCTACATAATCATCATCAAAGACAAATGGTATATCTTTTTGCAATAAATTAGTCAGAGGCTGAGAAATTTTTGAGAAGTCCTTAATGAACCTCCTGTAAAATCCGGCATGACCAAGGAAACTTCTTATACCTTTGATGTCCTTGGGACATGGCATCTTTTCAATAGCACCAACCTTGGCTTTATCAACTTCAATACCTCTTTCAAAAACTTTGTGCCCCAAGACAATACCTTCATTAACCATAAAGTGGCACTTTTCCCAATTCAAGACAAGATTAGTTTCTTCACATCTCTGCAAAACTCGATCAAGATTGCTCAAGCAATCATCAAAAGAGGAACCATAGACGGAAAATTCGTCCATGAAAACCTCACAAATCTTTTCACAAAAGTCAGAGAATATAGCCATCATGCATCTTTGACAGGTAGCAGGTGCATTACATAAACCAAAAGGCATACGTCTATAAGCAAAAGTACCAAAAGGGCATGTAAAAGTAGTCTTTGATTGATCTCTAGCCGACACAAGTATTTGAGAGAAACCAGAATAACCATCTAGAAAGCAATAGTGTGTATGTTTGCATAATCTTTCTAGCATTTGATCAATAAAAGCTAAGGGGTAATGATCTTTCTTAGTAGCTTTATTTAATTTGCGGAAATCAATTACCATCCTATAACCTGTGATAATTGTTTGTGGAATCAATTCATCTTTATCATTAGGAACAACAGTAATACCTCCCTACTTAGGGACACAATGGACAGGACTTAACCACTCACTATCAGCAACGGGATAGATTATACCTGCCTCCAGAAGCTTTAGTATTTCTTTTCTTACCACTTCTTTCATTTTAGGATTCAGACGTCGTTGAGGATCACGAACTGGTTTGGCACCTGCTTCCAAATTTATTTTATGTTGGCATAGAGTGGGACTAATGCCCTTAAGATCATCAAGAGTATATCCAATAGCAGCACGGTGCTTCTTTAGAGTTTTCAATAATCTTTCTTCTTCATGCTCTGAAAGGTTAGCACTAATAATAACAGGATATATCTTATTTTCATCAAGATAAACATATTTAAGATTATCAGGCAAAGGTTTAAGCTCAAACACGGGATCACCCTTGGGTGGAGGAGGATCCCCTAAGATTTCAACAGGCAAATTGTGATGCAGAATAGGTTCCTGTTTAAAGAATACTTCATCTATTTCCCTTCTTTCATTCATGAACATATCATTTTCATGATCTAGCAAATAGTGTTCTAAAGGATCACTAGGAGGTACGGCAATAGAAGCAAGACCAATAATTTCATCCTTACCAGGTAATTCTTCCTCATGATATTGTTTACTAAATTTAGAGAAATTAAACTCATGAACCATATCATCCAAGCCAACAGTAACAACATTCTTAGTGTAATCTATGGTAGCATTGATAGTATTTAAGAAGGGTCTACCAAATATAATGGGACAAAAGCTATCTTGCGGAGAAGTAAGACCAAGAAAATCAGCAGGATACTTAGTTTTCCCACACAAGACTTCAACATCTCTAACAATTCCCATCGCTGAAATAGTGTCTCTATTGGCAAGTTTAATTGTGACATCAATATCTTCTAATTCAACAAGTGCAATGTCATGCATAATTTCTTTGTATAAGTCATAAGGTATAACATTAAGCCATCATAACAATGATCTCCTATTTTAACAGAAATAACAGGCACGCCTACCACAGGTCTATGTTTATATTTATCACAAGGTTTAGCAATTCTAGCAGTTTCACCTTCGAACTGAATAACATGCCCATCAATATTATCAGATAAGAGATCTTTAACAATAGCAATATTAGGTTCTACTTTAACTTGCTCAGGAGGTGTATAAGTTCTAATATTGCTTTTACGAACAACAGTTGAAGCTTTAGCATGATCCTTTATTCTAACAGGGAAAGGTGGTTTCTCAATATAAGAAGTAGGAACAATAGGATCATTATAAGTGACAGTCTTTTCTTCAACTTTAATAGGTGCAGCTACTTTTACTTCTATGGGAGGATGATATTTAAACCACTTCTCCTTAGGGAGATCAACATAAGTAGCAAAGGATTCACAGAAAGAAGCTACTATCTCAGAGTCAAGCCCATATTTAGTGCTAAACTTATGGAAAATATCGGTGTCCATAAAAGATTTAACACAATCAAACTTAGGTGTCATACCTGACTCCTTACCTTCGTCGAGGTCCCAATCTTCAGAGTTGCGTTTAATTCTATCCAATAAATTTCATCTGAATTCAATAGTCTTTATCATAAAAGAGCCAGCACAAGAAGTATCGAGCATGGTGCGATTGTTATCAGAAAGCCGAGCATAAAAACTTTGCATAATTATTTCTCTCGGGAGCTCATGATTGGGGCATGAATATAACATTGATTTAAGCCTCCCTCAAGCTTAAGCGATGCTTTCTCCTTCGCGAGGCCAGAAATTATATATATAATTGCGATCACAATGAACAATATGCATAGGGTAATACTTTTGATGAAATTCCAGCTTCAATCTTTTATAGTCCCATGATCTCATATCATCACATAGCCTATACCATATCAATGTGTCTCCCTTCAAAGATAAAGGGAAGACCTTCTTCTTAGCAACATCATCGGGTATACCTGCAAGCTTAAATAATCCACAAACTTCATCCACATATATTAAGTGCTCATGAGGATGCTTTGTTCCATCTCCTGTAAAAGGGTTAGCTAGCAGTTTTTCCATCATACCCGAAGGAAATTTAAAAGGAGTTTCATTTTCAATAGGTTCAGTAGGTTGAGGAGCAACTCTTTGCTCTACTGGACGAGGTGAAGATACCCCTAAAAAGCCCCTCAGAGAATTACTTTCCATAGTAACAAGTGACAGTAAATTTCAGCACACTATATAAATTTTTCCTTACCAAATTCCACCTACCAAAGGCGCTACACTCCCCAGCAACAGCGCCAGAAAAGAGTCTTGATGACCCACAAGTATAGGGGATCTATCATAGTCCTTTCGATAAGTAAGAGTGTCGAACCCAACGAGGAGCAGAAGGAAATGATAAGCGGTTTTCAGCAAGGTATTCTCTGCAAGTACTGAAATAAGTGGTAACAGATAGTTTTGTGATAAGATAGATTGTAACGAGTAACAAGTAACAAAAGTAAATAAAGTGCAGCAAGGTGGCCCAATCCTTTTGTAGCAAAGGACAAGCCGGAACAACCTCTTATAATAGGAAAAGCGCTCCCGAGGACACATGGGAATATCGTCAAGCTAGTTTTCATCACGTTCATATGATTCGCATTCGATACTTTGATAATTTGATATGTGGGTGGACCGGTGCTTGGGTGCTGTTCTTACTTGAAAAAGCATCCCACTTATGATTAACCTCTATTGCAAGCATCCACAACTACAAAAAAAGTATTAAGGTAAACCTAACCATAGCATGAAACATATGGATCCAAATCAGCCCCTTACGAAGCAACGCATAAACTAGGGTTTAAGCTTCTGTCACTCTAGCAACCCATCATCTACTTATTACTTCCCAATGCCTTACTCTAGGCCCAAATAATGGTGAAGTGTTATGTAGTCGATGTTCACATAACACCACTAGAGGCTAGACAACATACATCTTATCAAAATATCAAACGAATACCAAATTCACATGACTACTCATAGCAAGACTTCTCCCTTGTCCTCAGGAACGAACGTAATTACTCACAAAGCATATTCATGTTCATAATCAGAGGGGTAATAATATGCATATAGGATCTGAACATATGATCTTCCACCAAATAAACCAACTAGCATCAACTACAAGGAGTAATCAACACTACTAGCAACCTACTAGCACCAATCCCGGACTTTGAGACAAGAATTGGATACAAGAGATGAACTAGGGTTTGGAGATGAGATGGTGCTGGTGAAGATGTTGATGCAGATTGCCCTCTCCCGATGAGAGGACCGTTGGTGATGAGGATGGTGATGATTTCCCCCTCCCGGAGAGAAGTATCCCCGGCAGAACAGCTCTGCCGGAGCTCTAGATTGGATCCGCAAAGGTTCCGCCTCGTGGCAGCGGAGTCTCGTCCCGAAAAGTTCCTTCCTATTTTTTTCTCATCAAAAGACCTCATATAGGAGAAGATGGGTGTCGGAGAGCCACCAGGGGGCCCACGAGGTAGGGGCGCCCCCTAGGGGGGCGTGCCCCCCACCCTCGTGAGCAGGGTGTGGGCCCCCTGGCCTTCATCTTTGGCGTGGATTTTTCTTTATTTATTTTAAGACGTTCCGTGGAGTTTCAGGACTTTTGGAGTTGCGCAGAATAGGTCTCTAATATTTGCTCCTTTTCCAGACCAGAATTCCAGCTGCCGGCATTCTCCCTCCTTATGTAAACCTTGTAAAATAAGAGAGAATAGCCATAAGTATTGTGACATAAAGTGAAATAACAGTCCATAATGCGATAAATATCGATATAAAAGCATGATGCAAAATGGACGTATCACCTGCCGCTTCAACGGCACAGCGGGACTTGTGTGCTGCTTCGGCGGCGCGGCGGGACCTTTTGGCTGCTACGGTCGCGTGGAGGGACATGTCGGTTGCGTTCGCGGCGAGGCGGGACATCTCTTGTGCTTCCGCTTCCATGCTCGCATCTCCCTGGTGGCAATCTCTTGACTCAGAACTCACGCTGGCCATGGTAGACGCAAAGGGAACGATGATGAATGACTTTGTTTTTGGATGAGGAGTTGAGGAGGAATGTGCAGTCATCTTGGAGTAGTAGTATTTATAACCGAGTAGTAATACGCTCCTAAGTGGGAAACCGTTTAGGTTTTGATCGGTGTGAACAGGTTTGCAATTTGGAATGTGATGGGACACATGCTCAAAATTTACTAAAGGTTATCAGTGCGACACTATTCCTGAAAGGCGTAACGTGGGCACGTATGCCTTCTTGGCCGCGTACATGGCGTTTGCACCATAGGGTGCACCACAATAGGCAATGTCAGCATACGTCTTGTTCCAACAACCGTGCATGCTCATTATTACCATCGCGCATGCTTTTTTTAATTAGAATGGGTGTGTCTGTCTAGCGCACATGCGTTGACCTATCTAACTTTTTCAGTTTGTTGTGGCTAATCACAAACAGTTCATCCATGTGAATTGTATGCCATCAATCGCACACACTTTGATCTGGCTGACCCGTTTCTATTCTGTTGCCTAATCGCAAACAATTAATCCTTCTAAAGCGTATGCCCTCAATCACACACACCTTGATCTAGCTGACCGTTTCTTTTGTGTTGCCTAATCACAAACAGTTCATCCGAGTGAACCGTATGCTGTATATTGCACACGCCTTCATCAGGCTACCCGTTTCTTTTGTTCCGCCTCATCGCAAATAGTTCATTGGACTGAACCGTATGGCCTGCATCACACACGCAACTAAAATTTTAACCGTGTCTGATGGCTCTGCCATCGCAAATGTTTTGCACCTTTTTTGACGGTTCTTTTACACCACTGTTTGCGATTATTGCATCGCAGATAGTTTCGTCGAAGGGTCTCTGATCGTAGTGTCGTGTTAGCAGCATCCTGTAGTAGTGAGTTTCTTCTTTAATTGGTACCGGTTCTTTAATTTCTTCTTTAATAGGTGGGTGATATTTAAATCACTTCTCTTTAGGGAGATCAACATGAGTAGCAAATGATTCACAAAAGGAGGCTACTATCTCAGAGTCAAGTCCATATTTACAGCTAAACTTTTGAAAAGCATCGGTATCCATAAAAGATTTAACACAATCATATTTAATTTTAATACCTGACTCTTTACCTTCGTCGAGTTCCCAATCTTCAGAGTTGCATTTAATTCTTTCCAAAAGATCCCACCGTAATTCAATAGTCTTCTTCATAAAACAACTAGCACAAGAAGTATCAAGCATGGTTTGATCATTATGAGAAAGCCGAGCATAAAAGTTCTGGATAATAATTTCTCTTGAGAGCTCATGATTGGGGCATGAATATAACATTGACTTAAGCCTCGCCCAAGCTAGAGCGATACTTTCTCCTTCACGAGGCCAAAAATTATATATATAATTCTGATCACGATGAACTAGATGCATAGGATAAATTTTTTGATGGAACTCCAATTTCAAACGATTCCAATTCCAAGATCCAATATCATCGCATAGCCTATACCAAGCCAATGCTTTTCGCTTCAAATATAAAGGGAAAACCTTCTTCATAACTTCATCTCCGGGTAAACCTGCAAGCTTGAACAATCCACAAATTTGTTCTATATATATCAAGTGCATATTAGGATGTTCTGTTCCATCTCCTGCATAAGGATTAGCTAGCAGTTGTTCTATCATACCCGAAGGAATTTCATATTCAATATTTTTAGTAGGTGCAGTAGGTTAAGGGGTAGCTAATTGTGGTTCCGATCGAGGTGAACATACCCCAAACAAACCCCTCAAAGGATTGTTTTCCATAGTACCAAGTCACAATAAATTTTAGCGCACTATATAAATGTGTCCTTGCCAAATTCCCTTTACTAAAGGCGCTTCACTCCCCGACAACGGCGCCAGAAAATAGCCTTGATGACCCACAAGTATAGGGGATCAATTGTAGCTCTTTTCGAAAAGTAAGAGCGTCGAACCCAACAAGGAGCAGAAGGAAATGACAAGTGGTTTTCAGCAAGGAAATGTCTGCAAGTGCTGAAATTGTAAGTAGCAGAGTAGTTTGATAGCAAGATAATTTGTAACGAGAAAGTAACGATAGTAGTAACAAAAGTGCAGCAAGGTAGCCCAATCCTTTTGAGGGAAAGGACAGGACAAAACGGTCTCTTATGATAAGCAAAGCGTTCTTGAGGGTACACGGGAATTTCATCTAGTCACTTTCATCATGTTGGTTTAATTCGTGTTCGGTACTTTATAATTTGTTATGTGGGTGGACCGGTGCTTAGGTGCTGTTCTTACTTGAACAAACCTCCTACTTATGATTAACCCTTCTGCAAGCATTCGCAACTATGAGAAAAGTATTAAGAATAAATTCTAACCATAGCATTAAACTTTTGGATCCAATCGGTCCCTTACGGAATAGCGCATAAATTGGGGTTTAAGCTTATGTCACTCTCGCATCCCATCATCTAATTTCTACTCCACGATGCATTCCCTTAGGCCCAAATATGGTGAAGTGTACTGTAGTCGATGTTCACATGACACCACTAAGGGAATCACAACATACGTACTATCAAAATACCGAACACATATCCAGTTCACATGATTACTTGCAACATGATTTCTCCCGTGACCTCAAGAATAAAAGTAACTACTCATAATCATGCTCAAGATCATAGGGGTATTAAATAACATATTGTATCTGAACATATAATCTTCCACCGAATAAACCATATAGTAATCGACTACAAGATGTAATCAACACTACTAGTCACCCACAAGCACCAATCTATAGTTCTGATAACAAGATTGAACACAAGAGATGAACTAGGGTTTGAGATGAGATGGTTCTGTTACAGATGTTGATGGATATTTCCCTGCCCAAGATGGGAGAGTTGTTGGTGATGATGATGATGATGATTTCCCCCTCCGGGAGGGAAGTTCCCTCGGCAGAATCGCTCCACCGGAGGGCAAAAGTGCTCCTGCCCAAGTTTCGCCTTGAGGCGGCGGCGCTTCGTCCCGAAAGTCTTCCCCTTATTTTTTTCTAGGTTAAAATGACCTATATACCAGAAGATGGGCACCAGAGGTGGGCCTGGGCGAGCACAACCCACCAGGGCGCGCCTGGGCTCCCTAGCGCGCCCGGGTGGGTTGTGCCCACCTGGTGGGCCCTCTATGGTAGTTATTTGCTCCAATATTCCTCAAATATTCCATAAAAAATCTCCGTGAAGTTTTAGATTACTTCGAGTTGTGCAGAATAGGTAGCCTGACGTAGCTTTTCCAGGTCCAGATTTCCAGCTGCCGAAATTCTCCCTCTGTGTGTATACCTTGCATATTATGAGAGAAAAGGCATTAGAATTACTCCAAAAAGCATTATTATGGATAAAAATTTTGGGGAACGCAGAATTTCAAAAAATTACCTATGATCATGCAAAATATATATAGGAGATGCATAGTAACAAGAGGGGGAGAGTGTGTCTACATACCCTCATAGACCGAAAGCGGAAGCATTTAGTAACGCGGTTGATGTAGTCAAACGTCTTCGCGATCCAACCGATCCAAGTACCGAACGTACGGCACCTCCGCGATCTGCACATGTTTAGCTCGGTGACGTCCCTCGAACTCTTGATCCAGTTGATTCCGAGGGAGAGTTCCGTCAGCACGACGGCGTGGTGACGGTGATGATGAAGTTACCGACGCAGGGCTTCGCCTAAGCACTACAACGATATGGCCGAGGTGTGTAACTATGGAGGGGGGCACCGCACACGGCTAAAATATCAACTTGTGTGTCTATGGGGTGCCCCCCTCCCACGTATATAAAGGGGGAGGGAGGAGGAGGCCGGCCAAGGGTGGCGCGCCCAAGGGGGGGTCCTACTCCAAGTAGGATTCGCCCCCCCCCCCCTTTCCTACTTCCACAAGGAGAAGGGGGGAAGGAGAAGAGGGGGAGAAGGAAAGGGGGGGCACCCCCCAACCCTAACCCAATTCGGATTGGGCTTGGGGGGGCGTGCGCCTCCACCTGGCCGCCGCCTCCTCTCTTCCACGAGGTCCCATGAAGGCCCATTAAACCCCGGGGGGTTCCGATAACCCCCCCGGTACTCCGGAATATGCCCGAACCTATCCGAAACCTTTCCGGTGTCCAAACATAACCATCCAATATATCAATCTTTATGTTTGGACCATTTTGAGACTCCTCGTCATGTCTGTGATCTCATCCGGGACTCTAAACAAACTTCGGTTCATCAAAACATGAAACTCATAATACAAATCGTCATCGAACGTTAAGCGTGCGGACCCTACGGGTTCGATAACTATGTAGCCATGACCGAGACACATCTCCGTTCAATAACTAATAGCGGAACCTGAATGCTCATATTGGTTCCTACATATTCTACTAAGATCTTTATCAGTCAAACCACATAACAACATACGTTGTTCCCTTTGTCATCGGTATGTTACTTGCCCGAGATTCGATCCTCGGTATCATCATACCTAGCTCAATCTCGTTACAGGCAAGTCTCTTTACTCGTTCCGTAATGCATCATCCCGCAACTACTCATTAGTCACTTTCCTTGCAAGGCTTATAGTGATGAGCATTACCGAGAGGGCCCAGAGATACCTCTCCGAAACACGGAGTGACAAATCCTAATCTCGGTCTATGCCAACTCAACAAACACCATCAGAGACACCTATAGAGCATCTTTATAATCACCTAGTTACATTGTGACGTTTGATAGAACACAAGGTGTTCCTCCGGTATTTGGGAGTTGCATAATCTCTTTGTCATAGGAACATGTATAAGTCATGAAGAAAGCAATAGCAATAAACTAAACGATCATAATGCTAAGCTAATGGATGGGTCATATCCATCACATCATTCTCCAATGATGTGATCCCGTTCATTAAATGACAACACATGTCCATGGCTATGAAACTTAACCATCTTTGATTAACGAGCTAGTTAAGTAGAGGCAAACTAGGGATACTCTGTTTGTCTATGTATTCACATATGTACTATGTTTCCGATTAATACAATTGTAGCATGAATAATAAACATTTATCATGATATAAGGAAATATGAATAAAAACTTTATTACTGCCTCTAGGGCATATTTCCTTCAGTCTCCCACTTGCACTAGAGTCAATAATCTAGAGTATATAGTAATGATTCTAACATCCATGGAGTCTTGGTGCTGATCATGTTTTGCTCGTGAGAGATGCTTAGTCAACGGGTCTACAACATTCAGATCCGTATGTATCTTGCAAATTTCTATGTCTCCCTCCTTGACATGGTTGCGGATGGAATTGAAGCGTCTCTTGATGTGCTTGGTTCTCTTGTGAAATCTCGATTCCTTTGCCAAGGCAATTGCACCAGTATTATCACAAAAGATTTTCATTGGACTTGATGCACTAGGTATTACACCTAGATCGGATATCAACTACTTCATCCAGACTCCTTCATTTACTGCTTCCAAAGCAGCTATGTATTCCGCTTCACACGTAGATCCCGCAATGACGCTCTGCTTAGAACTGCACCAACTGACAGCTCCAGCATTCAATAAAAATACGTATCCGGTTTGTGACTTAGATTCATTCGGGTCAGTGTCAAAGCTTGCATCGACGTAACCGTTTACGATGAGCTCTTTGTCACCTCCATAAACGAGAAACATATCCTTAGTCCTTTTCAGGTATTTCAGGATGTTCTTGACCATCATCCAGTGATCCACTCCTGGATTACTTTGGTACCTCCTGATGTCTACTACATAACCTTTTTCTTGTAGACGTTGTTGGGCCTCCAAGTGCAGAGGTTTGTAGGACAATAGCAAATTTCCCTCAAGTGGATGACCTAAGGTTTATCAATCCGTAGGAGGCGTAGGATGACTATGGTCTCTCTCAAGCAACCCTGCAACCAAATAACAAAGAGTCTCTTGTGTCCCCAACACAACCAATACAATGGTAAATTGTATAGGTGCACTAGTTCGGCAAAGAGATGGTGATACAAGTGGTATATGGATGGTAGATAAAGGTTTTTGTAATATGAAAATATAAAAACAGCAAGGTAACTAATGATAAAAGTGAGCACAAACGGTATTGCAATGCGTTGAAACAAGGCCTAGGGTTCATACTTTCACTAGTGCAAGTTCTCTCAACAATAATAACATAATTGGATCACATAACTATCCCTCAACATGCAAAAAAAGAGTCACTCCAAAGTCACTAATAGCGGAGAACAAACGAAGAGATTATGGTAGGGTACGAAACCACCTCAAAGTTATCGTTTCTGATCGATCTATTCAAGAGCCGTAGTAAAATAACACGAAGCTATTCTTTCCGTTCGATCTATCATAGAGTTTGTACTAGAATAACACCTTAAGATATGTGTCAACCAAAACCCTAATGTCACCTAGATACTCAAATGTCACCTCAAGTATTCATGGGTATGATTATACGATATGCATCACACAATCTCAGATTCATCTATTCATACCAACACAAAGAACTTCAAAGAGTGCCCAAAGATTCTACCGGAGATTCAAGACGAAAACATGTGCCAACCCCTATGCATAGGTTCATGGGCGGAACCCACAAGTTGATCACCAAAACATACATCAAGTGGATCAATAGAATACCCCATTGTCACCGCGGGTATCCCACGCAAGACATACATCAGGTGTTCTCAAATCCTTATAAGATAACTTCAAAGGGAAAACTCAATCCATTACAAGAGAGTAGAGGGGGATAAACATCATAAGATCCAACTATAATAGCAAAGCTCACGATACATCAAGATCGTATCACCTCAAGAGCACTAGAGAGAGAGAGATCAAACACATAGCTACTAGTACATACCCTCAGCCCCGAGGGAGAACTACTCCCTCCTCGTCATGGAGAGCGCCGGGATGATGAAGATGGCCACCGGTGAGGGATTCCCCCTCCGACAGGGTGCCGGAACGGGTCTAGATTGGTTTTCGGTGGCTACAGAGGCTTCTGGAGGAGGAACTCCTAATCTATTCTGCTCCCCGAAGTTTTTAGGGTATATGGATATATATATAGGAGGAAGAAGTACGTCGGTGGACATCCGGGCTGTCCACGAGGCAGGGGGGCGCGCCCCCACCCTCGTGGGCAGCCCGGGACTCTCCTGGTCCATCTCCGATACTCCATGGGCTTCTTCTGGTCCAAAAATAAGTTCCGTGAAGTTTCAGGTCAATTGGACTCTGTTTGATTTTCCTTTTCTGCGATACTCTAAAACAAGGAAAAACATAAACTGGCACTAGGCTCTAGGTTAATAGGTTAGTCCAAAAAATAATATGAAAGTTTATAATAAAGCCCATAAACATCCAAAACAGATAATATAATAGCATGGAACAATCAAAAATTATAGATACGTTGGAGACGTACCAGCATCCCCAAGCTTAATTCCTGCTCGTCCTCGAGTAGGTAAATGATAAAAGAAGAGTTTTTGGTGTGGAATGCTACCTAACATATTTATCCATGTAATTCTCTTTATTGTGGCAAGAATATTCAGATCCATAAGATTCAAGACAAAAGTTTCATGTTGACATAAAAATAATAATACTTCAAGCATACTAACAAAGTAATCATGTCTTCTCAAAATAACATGGCCAAAGAAAGCTATCCCTACAAAATCATATAGTCTGGCTATGCTCCATCTTCACCACACAACGTATTTAAATCATGCACAACCCCGATGACAAGCCAAGCAATTGTTTCATACTTTTGATGTTCTCAAACTTTTTCAATCTTCACGCAATATATGAGCGTGAGCCATGGACATAACACTATATGTGGAATAGAATGGTGGTTGTGGAGAAGACAAAAAGGGAGAAGATAGTCTCACATCAACTAGGTGTATCAACGGGCTATGGAGATGCCCATTAATAGATATCAATGTGAGTGAGTAGGGATTGCCATGCAACGAATGCACTAGAGCTATAAGTATATGAAAGCTCAACAAAAGGAACTAAGTGGGTGTGCATCCAACTCGTTTGCTCACGAAGACCTAGGGCATTTTGAGGAAGCCCATCATTGGAATATACAAGCCAAGTTCTATAATGAAAAATTCCCACTAGTATATGAAAGTGATATCATAGGAGACTCTCTATCATGAAGATCATGGTGCTACTTTGAAGCACAAGTGTGGTAAAAGGATAGTAGTATTGTCCCTTTTTTCTTTTTTTGGGCCTTCTTTTTTTCTTTTTTTGGGACAATACTCTATGAATGATGGTCATCACACTTTTATTTATTTACAACTCAATACTAGAACAAAGTATGACTCTATATGAATGCCTCCGGTGGTGTACCGGGATGTGCAATGACTCATGAGTGACATGTATGAAAGAAGTATGAACGGTGGCTTTGCCATAAATACAATGTCAACTACATGATCACGCAAAGCAATATGACAATGATAGAGCGTGTCATAATAAACGGAACGATGGAAAGTTGCATGGCAATATATCTCGGAATGGCTATGGAAATTCCATAATAGGTACTCCGTCCGTTCCAAATTACTCATCGCAGAAATGGATGTATCTAGAACTAAAATACATCTAGATACATTCATACCTGTGACAAGTAATTCGGAACGGAGGGAGTAGGTATGGTGGATATTTTGAGGAAGGTATATGGTGGGTTTATGGTACCGGCGAAAGTTGCGCGGTACTAGAGAGGCTAGCAATGGTGGAAGGGTGAGTGTGCGTATAATCCATGGATTCAACATTAGCCATAAAGAACTCACATACTTATTTGAAAGTGCAACTATCCCTAGGTGGTTTTGGTAATTCATAACAACATATAGCTCATTGAGCTAATGCTATTCCAAGATAATTATTTCAGGAAAGCTCAATGATTGGCATGGCATGGATGTGAAAGTGGAACCCTCAAAATGCTAAGGACAAAGGATTGGCTCAAGCTCAAAAGCTCAAGCCTCTTAATTTTATATTTTAGTGATCCAAGATCACATTGAGTCCTTAGGAAAAGCCAATATTATCAAGGAGGGATGAGGTGTTGCTTAATGAGCCTCTTGCTTCATGTGCTTAGTGATATGCTCCAAAACCCTCAACTACTTTCCCATATCCACATATGACCTAAACCCTAAGCCAAACTCGGTCCTACCGATTCTTCCTATCCGGCGCCACCGAGTTTCACTTGTCATTAGCCACTGCCAAACCCTAGCAATTCGGTCCTACCGATAGGGATCTCGGTCTCACCGAGATGGGATTGCAAACTCTCTATTTCCCTTTCGTAACTTTTCGGTCTCACCGAAAGAGCGAATCGGTCCCACCGAGATTGCAATGTGAACTCAGTGTTTCCCCTTTGTAACTTTTCGGTCTCACCGAGTTCCACTCGGTCTCACCGAAAGAGCAAATCGGTCCCACCGAGTTTGGCTGACCAACTCTCTGGTTAGCTAATTACCAAATTCGGTCTCACCGAGTTTGTGTAATCGGTCTCACCGAGATTACGTTATGCCCAAACCCTAACCATATCGGTCCTACCGAGTTGCATGTCAGTCCCACTGAAAATCTCTAACGGTCACTAGGTTTACATTTTCGGTCCGACCGAGTTTATGATTCGGTCCCACCGAGATTGGAAAACTGTGTAACGGTTGGATTTTGTGTGGAGGCTATATATACCCCTCCACCTCCTTCTCATTTGAGGAGAGAGCCATCAGAACACACACACCATTCCAACTCATATGTTCTGAGAGAGAACCACCTACTCATGTGTTGAGACCAAGATATTCCATTCCTACCATATGAATCTTGATCTCTAGCCTTCCCAAGTTGCTTTCCACTCAAATCTTCTTTCCACTAAATCCAAATCCTATGAGAGAGAGTTGAGTGTTGGGGAGACTATCATTGAAGCACAAGAGCAAGGAGTTCATTACCTACACACCATTTGTTACTTCTTGGAGAGTGGTGTCTCCTAGATTGGCTAGGTGTCACTTGGGAGCCTCCTACAAGATTGTGGAGTTGAACCAAGGAGTTTGTAAGGGCAAGGAGATCGCCTACTTCGTGAAGATCTACCGCTAGTGAGGCAAGTCCTATGTGGGCGATGGCCATGGTGGGATAGACAAGGTTGCTTCTTCGTGGACCCTTTGTGGGTGGTTGCTTCTTCGTGGACCCTTCGTGGGTGGAGCCCTGTGTGGACTCGCGCAACCGTTACCCTTGGGTGGAGCCCTGTGTGGACTCGCGCAACCGTTACCCTTCGTGGGTTGAAGTCTCCATCAACGTGGATGTAGGATAGCACCACCTATCCGAACCACGGGAAAAACATCCGTGTCTCCAATTGCGTTTGAATTCTCCAAACCCTTCCCTTTACATTCTTGCAAGTTGCATGTTTTACTTCCCGCTGCCTATATACTCTTTGCATGCTTGCTTGAATTATGTGATGATTGCTTGACTTGTCCTAAATTAGCTAAAATCTGACAAGAACTAAAATTGGGAAAAGGTTAAGTTTTTATTTGGTCAAGTAGTCTAATCACCCCCCCGCCCTCTAGACATAATTCGATCCTACAAGTGGTATCAGAGCTTTGGTCTCCATTTGCTTTGATCTCCATAGCTTTTGGTGGTCATAGCCTTGGTTTCACAACCTAGGAGAGTATGGCGTCTAGCGAGGGAAATTATCACCGTAGAGGTCCTTACTTTGATGGTACTAATTTTGCTAGTTGGAAGCATAAAATGAAAATGCATATTCTTGGACATAACCCCGCCGTTTGGGCTACTGTGTGTGTTGGTTTGCAAGGTGACTTCTTTGATGGGAGAGAACCAAACCGTGAAGCTACCGCGGATGAGTTGAAGATGTTGCAATACAATGCTCAAGCTTGTGATATTCTCTTTAGTGGATTGTGCCCCGAAGAATTCAACAAAATCAGCCGTCTTGAGAATGCAAAGGAAATTTGGGACACTTTGATTGATATGCACGAAGGTATCGACTCCGTCAAGGAATCCAAGTTGGATGTGCTTCAAAGCCAACTTGACAAGTTCAAGATGAAGGATGGTGAAGGTGTCGCTGAAATGTACTCTAGGCTTGCTCTCATCACAAATGAGATTGCCGGCTTAGGATGTGAGGAGATGACCGATAGATTGATCATCAAGAAGATTCTAAGAGCCTTGGATGGAAAATATGATACCGTGTGCACATTGATCCAAAAGATGCCCAATTACAAAGATCTCAAGCCAACGGAGGTGATTGGAAGAATTGTTGCTCATGAGATGTCACTTAAGGATAAAGAGGAACTTCACAACAAATCAAGTGGTGCCTATAAAGCCTCATGTGAAGCCCCTACATCATCAAGTGAGAAACAAGACTTCAATGAAGAATTGAGCTTAATGGTGAAGAACTTCAACAAGTTCTACAAGAGTAGAAGCAAAGATAGAAGCTTCAAGTCAAGGTCCTACAATGACAAAAGATCTTCTAGTCGAGAGCGAAACTGCTACAATTGTGGAAGACCCGGACACTATTCCAATGAGTGTACGGCTCCCTACAAGAGAAGAGAAGATTCTCCAAAAAGAAGAAGCAAAGGATCACCACCAAGAGGGAGAAGGAGTAGAGATGATCGTTATGAACGAAGATACTCACGGAGAAGCAAGGATTCGGAAAGGAAGGAAAAATCATCAAGGAGCTATACAAGACGAAGACATCAAGCTCATGTTGGTGAATGGGTATCCGGCTCCGACTCCGACTCCGACAGCCACTCTGAAAGAAGTTATCACTCCGACTCCGAAGATACTCAAGATGAAGGTGTTGCCGGTCTAGCACTTGTGTCAACCAACTCCTACGACATATTTGACTCACCAAATGAAGGAATTGGAAGATGCTTCATGGCCAAAGGTCCTAAGGTAACACACCCCGAGTATGTTGATTTCAATAGTGATGAAGATGACTTGTTAGGTGATGATTTGCTTATTGACAACTCTAGTGATGAATACTATGATGAAATGTCAATTAAATAGGCTAATCAAGATAAAACGAATGACAATGATAAGGAGAAGATTGAGGCCCTAACTAAAGAACTAAACACTCTTAAGTTAGCTCATGAAACCATCTTTGAAGATCATCGAGAACTTTTAAGAGCTCATGAGAAATTACGCTTTGAGAAGCTCAATCTTGAGCAAGAGCATGAGTTCTTAAAAGCAATCAATGATGATCTCCGCAAGAAAAGTTCTTCTTACATTGCCAAGCGTTTACTCTTATCCACTTACATGCCTCAAGTCAAGTCTAGTAACAAGAAAGATTCTTCCTCTAGCAGTAACAATGATCATGTTAAATCCAATATTGTTGCTTCTAGTAGTTCTCTTGATTCCACTAATGATTCTCTTAGCCAAGTTACACTTGAGAAAGAAAATAGCTTATTGAAGGGAATTATAGCGAAAGGAGTGTACAAAACCCTTGCCGAGAGTAAGCAATTCGAGGAAATTGTGCACAAGCAAGGAATGCACCGGAAGAATCAAGGTGTTGGTTTTGAATGAAAGTTCAATGCCAATGGAGTTGAGTGGGAAGAAGATCAACACCCCAAGACAAAGTTTATTCCTCAACAAGAGAAGTATGATACTTCTTTCAAGGGGACACAAGCTCAAGATGATCTTCCACCACAAGACTACAAGCAAAAAGGCAAGGACAAGCTTCAAGAGGAAATTGATGCATTTGAAGAAGCTCCAAAGACCTTAGTCAAGTGGATTCCCAAGACTACTTCAAGTTCCACTTCATCAAGTATGACTACAACTCCAAGGATTCCCATCAAGATGGTGTGGATCCAAAAGAAGAAGAACTAGAGAGTTCTTGAGGGTGACTCCGCCAACATACTTCACTCTTATCATTTTGGCAAGAATAAGTGCAATCAACTTCCACATATTGCACTAGTTCAAGCAGTCACAAACCCTCTTGTTGGTAAGACAAGGGACAAGGTAATCTAAAAGTTTTCATGGACATCATCTTTGTGTGCATCACTCTATGTCTATGGATATCCTTGTTTGTTCCTTGTGGGACTAACCCATGTAGGTATTGAAAGTGCAATTCACTCAAATGGATAGCTCCAAGAGATCTACATCAACATTGAGCATCCACATCTTCAATATCTACATGAAGTCATCATCGACAAAACCCAAGGTTAGTTCATCCCTCTTAGGGGGGATATCACATCTAGGGGGAGCTTTACTCTAAGACTTGAGCTAAAGCAACTCTAAAGATGTGAACGAAACAATGCTTTATGTAAAAGTGGTAACCCCACTTGAGCTTAAACGATGAGTATAACCTATGATCAAGTGTTCTCACTTGACTCCTAAGTCAATATACTCATATATAGATGACCTAGTCATCACAAATTGCTTGATAGATGCTAGAATTGGTTGTGCATGCCTTGTCACATATTTCATTTGCCATCTTATTGTGTGAGCATGCTGGTTGCATATTTTACTCATTCGAGGACATCCACTTGTTGTTTTGATTGTTCGGCTTTATTTCTTTTTGCCAAGTGGATGGACAAGAATGCCTAAGAACCTCCTCTAGCTATCTATGCTTTTCTCGTCTCAAACTCTATTCATGCTGCATCACAAAATTTGATCAAGTCAGATTCGAACCACTCTGTGTGAGGAGCGCTCGGAGTCCCCGATTCGTCCCAGACTTAAACCTCCAAAACCTCTTTATGATTCTCGGTCTGACCGATACTCCACTTTCGGTCCTACCGAGATCATTAAGTTGATCTAGGTTTTCGATCTCGGTGCAACCGATTTGAACCTTTCGGTCACACCGAGTTTCAGTAACTGCTTGCAGTTACGAATCTCGGTGCCATCAAGTTGTTCCACTCAGTCACACCGACAGGGTCGGGCTATATATAGTCACGGGAAATTTTTTGGAAATTTCTCCGAACCCCTTCGCCCGCGCGATAGCCTGCTATGCCCTCGTAGTCTCCGGATCGTCTTCTCGCCGCCAGCCACCTCCAGTCGCTGGTCTCCGTCGCTGTCAACGGGAATTCTGCCCCGCCGTTGCTGCCATAGCAAGTCCCCGCCGAACTAGGGTATGGACTTGATCTTTGTGCTATTCTCCAATCTGATTCCTAGCACATTGTGTTCCTCATGATTCTTGCCACGATTGAAACACTCTTATCCAGTCAAAACGCCCGTAGATTAGCTTTGATTCGAAAATTTTAGGGTTAGGTTTCCGCCGAAACCATCTCGGACCCACCGAGTTGAAAAACTCGGTCCCACCGATTTGGCTTATGCCATTGCACAAGTGAGACTCGGTCTGACCGAGAATTACTTATCGGTGTGACCGATTTTGGAACTCTGTGAAACCCTAGCAGTCTCGGTGCCACCGAACTATGACTCGGTCCTATCGAGTTCACTAGTTTAGGTTCCAAAACTGCTTCGGTATCACCGAGTTTGAAAATCGGTAGATCCGAGATGATTTCAGTGGGAAACTAAAACTAATTTTTGGATCATTCTTTTGCAAAAATCTCTGCATTTTGTGATGCTCATCCTTTCTACCTCATCTATAATCTGTTCACAGGGTCAGCAGTCAGAGTTTGCACCATGTCTGATCAAAGTGATAGCCAGAATGTGTCAGAACAGCAAGTGGTGATGAGTGAGGGCACTAGTCCCTCTAGTTCTTCTGATGAAGGCTGCAGGAGCACTCCTAGCAACTTGCCAAAAGCTGCCACGAGACAGAGGAAGAAGAGAACTTCAGATTCCGAATATGAGGACTATGTGGCAGAGGAAGAGGCCACTTCCAAGAGAGTTGAGCCAGCTCAAGGCACTAAGCCAGGCCTGAAAATCAAAAGGCCAGTAGGCAGGCAGCCAATGTCAAAGGCCAGAATGTCAACTAAGAAGCCCATAGAGCCAGTTGCAGCTGAGGGCAAGAAAAGAAAGGAAAGAGTGAAGAAGACTGTGGCTAGAGTGCTTGGCAAAGCTTCCATCATGGAAGAGGAAGAGGAAGAAGAGGTAGCTGCACCAGCACCCAAGGCACCCAAGCTGATGGGTGATGCTATAAAATCAGGGGCTACTGCATCTAAGCCCAAGGCTGCATCAAAGGTCAAGACAGCACCTAAGAGAAATACAAGGAGCATCCCAGCTGCTGAAAAGAACAAGGCCCCAGTGCCTGAAGCTGCAGAAGAAGAGGAAGAGAATGTCCTGAGAAAGCTAAAGCCCAAGATCCTAGACCACAACGATGCTCATCCTGTGGCTGAGGATATGAAGCTCAGGAGAGATTCAGGGCTGAGGAAGTGGAGAGAAGCAGACCCGTATGCTTCAAGGAGAAGGACAGCAGTTGACTACAGGTTTCACACCAAGGAGCATCAGGATTTTTATGAGACAGTGCTGCTAGATAAGAAGCCCATTGTCTGTGATATGCGATGGGTTGATTGGCAATATATCAAGGACAACGAAGAGCACTATCCTGGAGTGCAAGACAGCTTCATAGCTTGTGGAGTAGCTGACTTTGTTGGGCAAAAGCTCACAAAGTGGAATGAGGGGCTTATAATGCAGTTCTACTCCATGACACATTTTTATCCAGATGGGAGGATCACATGGATGTCTGAGGGTACGAGGTACCAATCCACTGTTGAGGAATGGGCAAAGTTAATTAATGCCCCAGAGGAGCATGATGATGATATGGACATATATGCCAAGAAGAAGATGGACCACAACTCAATGTCCAATATGTACAAGGAGATCCCAAATGAAGCACTTGATACTTTCAAGTTTGGCTCAGTGCATTATCTTCTGTCAGGTCTGCCTACGATCAATTGGATACTAAGGCACACCTTACTGCCCAAGTCTGGAGATCA
The DNA here is from genome assembly GCF_002162155.2 of Triticum dicoccoides. Classification (NCBI taxonomy): domain Eukaryota; kingdom Viridiplantae; phylum Streptophyta; class Magnoliopsida; order Poales; family Poaceae; genus Triticum; species Triticum dicoccoides. The sequence goes on along the minus strand of NC_041392.1, from coordinate 567,197,751 downwards.
CAAGATGATCAGAGGCCATGCTATCAACTTGCTACATGTGTTTGATGTGCCTCAGAAGTTCAAGGTGATGAGCCTCATAGTGGAAACAATCAAGAGGACTGCAGCAGATCAGAAGAGGAGTTGCGGATATGCCCCTCAAATTCAGGATCTCATCAACTCCAAGATGGGCACGGGCATATATTTATTGGACAAGGAACATTTGCCCATCCGTCCAGATTTTGAGGACAATCAAGTTGTCATGACTGAGAACAAGCCATCGTCTGCACAAGCTTACGCAAAGAAGGAGAAGGCGAGGAAGGAGAAAGCTGCCAAGATGCCAACTCAAGAGGAGGCATCTGAATACTTCTTGAAGACCAAACAAGAGCAGCTTGGTTAAATGATTGCATCCACGCTGAGGATTGAGCAAAGTCTGGCCACCCTCACTCAAAATCAGCAGAGCCTAGAGAGAATCATGGAACAGAAGTTCTATGACTTGGATGTCAAAGTAACGGAAGTTCAGTCTGCAGTGGAGCAGCTCCAGGAGGACATGCAGGAGAGGAGAGGCAGGACTACCACTCATGCCTTTGCCAGAGTGCCACGAGGCCCGAGGTCATCTGCCGTGCCAGTTGCTGACACCAGAGCCACCACCTCAGCACCATCCACAACCTCAGTTCCACCAGCTCCAGCATCTACTTCAGCTCCAACTCCAGCGTCTACTTCAGCATCTACCGAAGCCTTCATCCTTGGAGTGATCCGGACTCCACCACCACCAGAAGATCAAGCCTGAGCGTTGATCTAGTGCTATGCATTTTCTAGGAACTTTTTGGTAACTTGTTGCCAAAGGGGGAGAAGATGTATAGATCATAGGCTTCGAGAGAGAGAGAGTGTTGCTTTTTTCTCTCTTGCTTTATATGGTGGTTTTTCGAACTTGTTTGCTTTTGAGTGCTAGATATACTATGCTTGTGAGACATTGATGATCATGTGTTTGATCATAAGCTACACTTAATGCTTGCTTATTGCTATTATCCTGTCTATCTTGTGTGATCATTCACTATTGGTGATGAGTGCATGTATTTCATTCTTATCATTTTAAGCGCTCCACCAAGATGTATGTGACATGGAAGAGTAACCCATGACTCTAACTCTTTGTGCATTTGCAGTCCAAAGCAAATCTTAAATATGCACAAATTTAGGGGGAGCTCTTACTTATCACATACTTCTCAAAGCGACGATATATTTCATGCTTATTATCATTTGTTGAAGCTTTGATCTATATGTTGTCATCAATTACCAAAAAGGGGGAGATTGAAAGTGCAACTATCCCTAGGTGGTTTTGGTAATTCATAACAACATATAGCTCATTGAGCTAATGCTATTCCAAGATAATTATTTCAGGAAAGCTCAATGATTGGCATGGCATGGATGTGAAAGTGGAACCCTCAAAATGCTAAGGACAAAGGATTGGCTCAAGCTCAAAAGCTCAAGACTCTTCATTTTATATTTTAGTGATCCAAGATCACATTGAGTCCTTAGGAAAAGCCAATACTATCAAGGAGGGATGAGGTGTTGCTTAATGAGCCTCTTGCTTCATGTGCTTAGTGATATGCTCCAAAACCCTCAACTACTTTCCCATATCCACATATGACCTAAACCCTAAGCCAAACTCGGTCCTACCGATTCTTCCTATCCGGCGCCACCGAGTTTCACTTGTCATTAGCCACTGCCAAACCCTAGCAATTCGGTCCTACCGATAGGGATCTCGGTCTCACCGAGATGGGATTGCAAACTCTCTATTTCCCTTTCGTAACTTTTCGGTCTCACCGAAAGAGCGAATCGGTCCCACCGAGATTGCAATGTAAACTCAGTGTTTCCCCTTTGTAACTTTTCGGTCTCACCGAGTTCCACTCGGTCTCACCGAAAGAGCAAATCGGTCCCACCGAGTTTGCCTGACCAACTCTCTGGTTAGCTAATTACCAAATTCGGTCTCACCGAGTTTGTGTAATCGGTCTCACCGAGATTACGTTATGCCCAAACCCTAACCATATCGGTCCTACCGAGTTGCATGTCAGTCCCACTGAAAATCTCTAACGGTCACTAGGTTTACATTTTCGGTCCGACCGAGTTTATGATTCGGTCCCACCGAGATTGGAAAACTGTGTAACGGTTGGATTTTGTGTGGAGGCTATATATACCCCTCCACCTCCTTCTCATTCGAGGAGAGAGCCATCAGAACACACACACCATTCCAACTCATATGTTCTGAGAGAGAACCACCTACTCATGTGTTGAGACCAAGATATTCCATTCCTACCATATGAATCTTGATCTCTAGCCTTCCCAAGTTGCTTTCCACTCAAATCTTCTTTCCACTAAATCCAAATCCTATGAGAGAGAGTTGAGTGTTGGGGAGACTATCATTGAAGCACAAGAGCAAGGAGTTCATTACCTACACACCATTTGTTACTTCTTGGAGAGTGGTGTCTCCTAGATTGGCTAGGTGTCACTTGGGAGCCTCCGACAAGATTGTGGAGTTGAACCAAGGAGTTTGTAAGGGCAAGGAGATCGCCTACTTCGTGAAGATCTACCGCTAGTGAGGCAAGTCCTGTGTGGGCGATGGCCATGGTGGGATAGACAAGGTTGCTTCTTCGTGGACCCTTTGTGCGTGGGTGGTTGCTTCTTTGTGGACCCTTCGTGGGTGGAGCCCTGTGTGGACTAGCGCAACCGTTACCCTTCGTGGGTTGAAGTCTCCATCAATGTGGATGTAGGATAGCACCACCTATCCGAACCACGGGAAAAACATCCGTGTCTCCAATTGCGTTTGAATTCTCCAAACCCTTCCCTTTAAATTCTTGCAAGTTGCATGTTTTACTTTCCGCTGCCTATATACTCTTTGCATGCTTGCTTGAATTATGTGATGATTGCTTGAGTTGTCCTAAATTAGCTAAAATCTGCCAAGAACTAAAATTGGGAAAAGGTTAAGTTTTTATTTGGTCAAGTAGTCTAATCACCCCCTCTAGACATACTTCGATCCTACAAGTGGTATCAGAGCTTTGGTCTCCATTTGCTTTGATCTCCATAGCTTTTGGTGGTCATAGCCTTGGTTTCACAACCTAGGAGAGTATGGCGTCTAGCGAGGGAAATTATCACCGTAGAGGTCCTTACTTTGATGGTACTAATTTTGCTAGTTGGAAGCATAAAATGAAAATGCATATTCTTGGACATAACCCCGCCGTTTGGGCTACTGTGTGTGTTGGTTTGCAAGGTGACTTCTTTGATGGGAGAGAACCAAACCGTGAAGCTACCACGGATGAGTTGAAGATGTTGCAATACAATGCTCAAGCTTGTGATATTCTCTTCAATGGATTGTGCCACGAAGAATACAACAAAGTCAGCCGTCTTGAGAATGCAAAGGAAATTTGGGACACTTTGATTGATATGCACGAAGGTACCGACTCCGTCAAGGAATCCAAGTTGGATGTGCTTCAAAGCCAACTTGACAAGTTCAAGATGAAGGATGGTGAAGGTGTCGCTGAAATGTACTCTAGGCTTGCTCTCATCACAAATGAGATTGCCGGCTTAGGAAGTGAAGAGATGACCCATAGATTCATCATCAAGAAGATTCTAAGAGCCTTGGATGGAAAATATGATACCGTGTGCACATTGATCCAAATGATGCCCAATTACAAAGATCTCAAGCCAACGGAGGTGATTGGAAGAATTGTTGCTCATGAGATGTCACTTAAGGATAAAGAGGAACTTCACAACAAATCAAGTGGTGCCTATAAAGCCTCATGTGAAGCCCCTACATCATCAAGTGAGAAACAAGACTTCAATGAAGAATTGAGCTTAATGGTGAAGAACTTCAAAAAGTTCTACAAGAGTAGAAGCAAAGATAGAAGCTTCAAGTCAAGGTCCTACAATGACAAAAAGATCTTCTAGTCGAGAGCGAAACTGCTACAATTGTGGAAGACCCGGACACTATTCCAATGAGTGTACGGCTCCCTACAAGAGAAGAGAAGATTCTCCAAAAAGAAGAAGCAAAGGATCACCACCAAGAGAGAGAAGGAGTAGAGATGATCTTTATGAACGAAGATACTCACGGAGAAGCAAGGATTCGGAAAGGAAGGAAAAATCATCAAGGAGCTATACAAGACGAAGACATCAAGATCATGTTGGTGAATGGGTATCCGGCTCCGACTCCGACTCCGACAGCCACTCCGAAAGAAGTTATCACTCCGACTCCGAAGATACTCAAGATGAAGGTGTTTCCGGTCTAGCACTTGTGTCAACCAACTCCTACGACATATTTGACTCACCAAATGAAGGAATTGGAAGATGCTTCATGGCCAAAGGTCCTAAGGTAACACACCCCGAGTATGTTGATTTCAATAGTGACGAAGATGACTTGTTAGGTGATGATTTGCTTATTGACAACTCTAGTGATGAATACTATGATGAAATGTCAATTAAACATGCTAATCAAGATAAAACGAATGACAATGATAAGGAGAAGATTGAGGCCCTAACTAAAGAACTAAACACTCTTAAGTTAGCTCATGAAACCATCTTCGAAGATCATCGAGTACTTTTAAGAGCTCATGAGAAATTACGCTTTGAGAAGCTCAATCTTGAGCAAGAGCATGAGTTCTTAAAAGCAATCAATGATGATCTCCGCAAGAAAAGTTCTTCTTACATTGCCAAGCGTTTACTCTTATCCACTTACATGCCTCAAGTCAAGTCTAGTAACAAGAAAGATTCTTCCTCCAGCAGTAACAATGATCATGTTAAATCCAATATTGTTGCTTCTAGTAGTTCTCTTGATTCCACTAATGATTCTCTTAGCCAAGTTACACTTGAGCAAGAAAATAGCTTATTGAAGGGAATTATAGAGAAAGGAGTGTACAAAAGCCTTGCCGGGAGTAAGCAATTCGAGGAAATTGTGCGCAAGCAAGGAATGCACCGGAAGAATCAAGGTGTTGGTTTTGAACGAAAGTTCAATGCCAATGGAGTTGAGTGGGAAGAAGATCAATACCCCAAGACAAAGTTTATTCCTCAACAAGAGAAGTATGATACTTCTTTCAAGGGGACACAAGCTCAAGATGATCTTCCACCACAAGACTACAAGCAAAAAGGCAAGGACAAGCTTCAAGAGGAAATTGATGCATTTGAAGAAGCTCCAAAGACCTTATTCAAGTGGATTCCCAAGACTACTTCAAGTTCCACTTCATCAAGTACGACTACAACTCCAAGGATTCCCATCAAGATGGTGTGGATCCAAAAGAAGAAGAACTAGAGAGTTCTTGAGGGTGACTCCGCCAACATACTTCACTCTTATCATTTTGGCAAGAACAAGTGCAATCAACTTCCACATCTTGCACTAGTTCAAGGAGTCACAAACCCTCTTGTTGGTAAGACAAGGGACAAGGTAATCTAAAAGTTTTCATGGACATCATCTTTGTGTGCATCACTCTATATCTATGGATATCCTTGTTTGTTCCTTGTGGGACTAACCCATGTAGGTATTGAAAGTGCAATTCACTCAAATGGATAGCTCCAAGAGATCTACATCAACATTGAGCATCCACATCTTCAATATCTACATGAAGTCATCATCGACAAAACCCAAGGTTAGTTCATCCCTCTTAGGGGGGATATCACATCTAGGGGGAGCTTTAATCTAAGACTTGAGCTAAAGCAACTCTAAAGATGTGAACGAAACAATGCTTTATGTAAAAGTGGTAACCCCACTTGAGCTTAAACGATGAGTATGACCTATGATCAAGTGTTCTCACTTGACTCCTAAGTCAATATACTCATATATAGATGACCTAGTCATCACAAATTGCTTGATAGATGCTAGAATTGGTTGTGCATGCCTTGTCACATATTTCATTTGCCATCTTATTGTGTGAGCATGCTGGTTGCATATTTTACTCATTCGAGGACATCCACTTGTTGTTTTGATTGTTCGGCTTTATTTCTTTTTGCCAAGTGGATGGACAAGAATGCCTAAGAACCTCCTCTAGCTATCTATGCTTTTCTCGTCTAAAACTCTATTTCATGCTGCATCACAAAATTTGATCAAGTCAGATTCGAACCACTCTGTGTGAGGAGCGCTCGGAGTCCCCGATTCGTCATAGACTTAAACCTCCAAAACCTCTTTATGATTCTCGGTCTGACCGATACTCCACTTTCGGTCCTACCGAGATCATTAAGTTGATCTAGGTTTTCGATCTCGGTGCAACCGATTTGAACCTTTCGGTCACACCGAGTTTCAGTAACTGCTTGCAGTTATGAATCTCGGTGCCATCGGGTTGTTCCACTCGGTCACACCGACAGGGTCGGGCTATATATAGTCACGGGCAAAATTTTGGAAATTTCTCCGAACCCCTTCGCCCGCGCGATAGCCTGCTCTGCCCTCGTGGTCTCCGGATCGTCTTCTCGCCGCCAGCCGCCTCCAGTCGCTGGTCTCCGTCGCCGTCAATGGGAATTCTGCCCCGTCGTTGCCGCCGTAGCAAGTCCCCGCCGAACTAGGGTATGGACTTGATCTTTGTGCTATTCTCCAATCTGATTCCTAGCACATTGTGTTCCTCATGATTCTTGCCACGATTGAAACACTCCTATCCAGTCAAAACACCCATAGATTATCTTTGATTCGAAAATTTTAGGGTTAGGTTTCCGCCGAAACCATCTCGGACCCACCGAGTTGAAAAACTCGGTCCCACCGATTTGGCTTATGCCATTGCACAACTGAGACTCGGTCTGACCAAGAATTACTTATCGGTGTGACCGATTTTGGAACTCTGTGAAACCCTAGCAGTCTCAGTGCCACCAAACTGTGACTCGGTCCTACCGAGTTCACTAGTTTAGGTTCCAAAACTGCTTCGGTATCACCGAGTTTGAAAATCGCTAGATCCGAGATGATTTCAGTGGGAAACTAAATCTAAGTTTTTGGATCATTCTTTTGCAAAAATCTCTGCATTTTGTGATGCTCATCCTTTCTACCTCATCTATAATCTGTTCACAGGGTCAGCAGTCAGAGTTTGCACCATGTCTGATCAAAGTGATAGCCAGAATGTGTCAGAACAGAAAGTGGTGATGAGTGAGGGCACTAGTCCCTCCAGTTCTTCTGATGAATGCAGCAGGAGCACTCCTAGCAACTTGCCAAAAGCTGCCACGAGACAGAGGAAGAAGAGAACTTCAGATTCCGAATATGAGGACTATGTGGCAGAGGAAGAGGCCACTTCCAGGAGAGTTGAGCCAGCTCAAGGCACTAAGCCAGGCCTGAAAATCAAAAGGCCAGTAGGCAGGCAGCCAATGTCAAAGGCCAGAATGTCAACTAAGAAGCCCATAGAGCCAGTTGCAGCTGAGGGCAAGAAAAGAAAGGAAAGAGTGAAGAAGACTGTGGCTAGAGTGCTTGGCAAAGCTTCCATCATGGAAGAGGAAGAGGAAGAAGAGGTAGCTGCACCAGCACCCAAGGCACCCAAGCTGATGGGTGATGCTATAAAATCAGGGGCTACTGCATCTAAGCCCAAGGCTGCATCAAAGGTCAAGACAACACCTAAGAGAAATACAAGGAGCATCCCAGCTGCTGAAAAGAACAAGACCCCAGTGCCTGAAGCTGCAGAAGAAGAGGAAGAGAATGTCCTAAGAAAGCTAAAGCCCAAGATCCCAGACCACAACGATGCTCATCCTGTGGCTGAGGATATGAAGCTCAGGAGAGATTCAGGGCTGAGGAAGTGGAGATAAGCAGACCCGTATGCTTCAAGGAGAAGTACAGCAGTTGACTACAGGTTTCACACCAAGGAGCAGCAGGATTTTTATGAGACAGTGCTGCTAGATAAGAAGCCCATTGTCTGTGATATCCGATGGGTTGATTGGCAATATATCAAGGACAACGAAGAGCACTATCCTGGAGTGCAAGACAACTTCATAGCTTGTGGAGTAGCTGACTTTGTTGGGCAAAAGCTCACAAAGTGGAATGAGGGGCTTATAATGCAGTTCTACTCCACGACACATTTTTATCCAGATGGGAGGATCACATGGATGTCTGAGGGTACGAGGTACCAATCCACTGTGGAGGAATGGGCAAAGTTAATTAATGCCCCAGAGGAGCATGATGATGATATGGACATATATGCTAAGAAGAAGATGGACCACAACTCAATGTCCAATATGTACAAGGAGATCCCAAATGAAGCACTTGATACTTTCAAGTTTGGCTCAGTGCATTATCTTCTGTTAGGTCTGCCTACGATCAATTGGATACTAAGGCACACCTTACTGCCCAAGTCTGGAGATCACAAGATGATCAGAGGCCATGCTATCAACTTGCTACATGTGTTTGATGTGCCTCAGAAGTTCAAGGTGATGGGCCTCATAGTGGAAACAATCAAGAGGACTGCAGCAGATCAGAAGAGGAGTTGCGGATATGCCCCTCAAATTCAGGATATCATCAACTCCAAGATGGGCACGGGCATATATTTATTGGACAAGGAACATTTGCCCATCCGTCCAGATTTTGAGGACAATCAAGTTGTCATGACTGAGAACGAGCCATCGTTTGCACAAGCTTAGGCAAAGAAGGAGAAGGCGAGGAAGGAGAAAGCTGCCAAGATGCCAACTCAAGAGGAGGCATCTGAATACTTCTTGAAGACCAAACAAGAGCAGCTTGGTTACTTGATTGCATCCATGCTGAGGATTGAGCAAAGTCTGGCCACCCTCACTCAAAATCAGCAGAGCCTAGAGAGAATCATGGAACAGAAGTTCTATGACTTGGATGTCAAAGTAACGGAAGTTCAGTCTGCAGTGGAGCAGCTCCAGGAGGACATGCAGGAGAGGAGAGGCAGGACTACCACTCATGCCTTTGCCAGAGTGCCACGAGGCCCGAGGTCATCTGCCGTGCCAGTTGCTGACACCAGAGCCACCACCTCGGCACCAGCCACAGCCTCAGTTGCACCAGCTCCAGCATCTACTTCAGCTCCAACTCCAGCGTCTACTTCAGCATCTACCGAAGCCTTCGTCCTTGGAGTGATCCGGACTCCACCACCACCAGAAGATCAAGCCTGAGCGTTGATCTAGTGCTATGCATTTTCTAGGAACTTTTTGGTAACTTGTTGCCAAAGGGGGAGAAGATGTATAGATCATAGGCTTCGAGAGAGAGAGAGTGTTGCTTTTTTCTCTCTTGCTTTATTTGGTGGTTTTTCGAACTTGTTTGCTTTTGAGTGCTAGAGATACTATGCTTGTGAGACATTGATGATCATGTGTTTGATCATAAGCTACACTTAATGCTTGCTTATTGCTATTATCCTTTCTATCTTGTGTGATCATTCACTATTGGTGATGAGTGCATGTATTTCATTCTTATCGTTTTAAGCGCTCCACCAAGATGTATGTGACATGGAAGAGTAACCCATGACTCTAACTCTTTGTGCATTTGCAGTCCAAAGCAAATTTTAAATATGCACAAATTTAGGGGGAGCTCTTACTTATCACATACTTCTCAAAGCGACGATATATTTCATGCTTATTATCATTTGTTGAACCTTTGATCTATATGTTGTCATCAATTACCAAAAAGGGGGAGATTGAAAGTGCAACTATCCCTAGGTGGTTTTGGTAATTCATAACAACATATAGCTCATTGAGCTAATGCTATTCCAAGATAATTATTTCAGGAAAGCTCAATGATTGGCATGGCATGGATGTGAAAGTGGAACCCTCAAAATGCTAAGGACAAAGGATTGGCTCAAGCTCAAAAGCTCAAGACTCTTCATTTTATATTTTAGTGATCCAAGATCACATTGAGTCCTTAGGAAAAGCCAATACTATCAAGGAGGGATGAGGTGTTGCTTAATGAGCCTCTTGCTTCATGTGCTTAGTGATATGCTCCAAAACCCTCAACTACTTTCCCATATCCACATATGACCTAAACCCTAAGCCAAACTCGGTCCTACCGATTCTTCCTATCCGGCGCCACCGAGTTTCACTTGTCATTAGCCACTGCCAAACCCTAGCAATTCGGTCCTACCGATAGGGATCTCGGTCTCACCGAGATGGGATTGCAAACTCTCTATTTCCCTTTCGTAACTTTTCGGTCTCACCGAAAGAGCGAATCGGTCCCACCGAGATTGCAATGTAAACTCAGTGTTTCCCCTTTGTAACTTTTCGGTCTCACCGAGTTCCACTCGGTCTCACCGAAAGAGCAAATCGGTCCCACCGAGTTTGGCTGACCAACTCTCTGGTTAGCTAATTACCAAATTCGGTCTCACCGAGTTTGTGTAATCGGTCTCACCGAGATTACGTTATGCCCAAACCCTAACCATATCGGTCCTACCGAGTTGCATGTCAGTCCCACTGAAAATCTCTAACGGTCACTAGGTTTACATTTTCGGTCCGACCGAGTTTATGATTCGGTCCCACCAAGATTGGAAAACTGTGTAACGGTTGGATTTTGTGTGGAGGCTATATATACCCCTCCACCTCCTTCTCATTCGAGGAGAGAGCCATCAGAACACACACACCATTCCAACTCATATGTTCTGAGAGAGAACCACCTACTCATGTGTTGAGACCAAGATATTCCATTCCTACCATATGAATCTTGATCTCTAGCCTTCCCAAGTTGCTTTCCACTCAAAACTTCTTTCCACTAAATCCAAATCCTATGAGAGAGAGTTGAGTGTTGGGGAGACTATCATTGAAGCACAAGAGCAAGGAGTTCATTACCTACACACCATTTGTTACTTCTTGGAGAGTGGTGTCTCCTAGATTGGCTAGGTGTCACTTGGGAGCCTCCTACAAGATTGTGGAGTTGAACCAAGGAGTTTGTAAGGGCAAGGAGATCGCCTACTTCGTGAAGATCTACCGCTAGTGAGGCAAGTCCTGTGTGGGCGATGGCCATGGTGGGATAGACAAGGTTGCTTCTTCGTGGACCCTTTGTGGGTGGGTGGTTGCTTCTTCGTGGACCCTTCGTGGGTGGAGCCCTGTGTGGACTCACGCAACCGTTACCCTTGGGTGGAGCCCTGTGTGGACTCGCGCAACCGTTACCCTTCGTGGGTTGAAGTCTCCATCAACGTGGATGTAGGATAGCACCACCTATCCGAACCACGGGAAAAACATCTGTGTCTCCAATTGCGTTTGAATTCTCCAAACCCTTCCCTTTACATTCTTGCAAGTTGCATGTTTTACTTTCCGCTGCCTATATACTCTTTGCATGCTTGCTTGAATTATGTGATGATTGCCTTACTTGTCCTAAATTAGCTAAAATCTGCCAAGAACTAAAATTGGGAAAAGGTTAAGTTTTTATTTGGTCAAGTAGTCTAATCACCCCCTCTAGACATACTTCGATCCTACAAGTGGTATCAGAGCTTTGGTCTCCATTTGCTTTGATCTCCATAGCTTTTGGTGGTCATAGCCTTGGTTTCACAACCTAGGAGAGTATGGCGTCTAGCGAGGGAAATTACCACCGTAGAGGTCCTTACTTTGATGGTACTAATTTTGCTAGTTGGAAGCATAAAATGAAAATGCATATTCTTGGACATAACCCCGCCGTTTGGGCTACTGTGTGTGTTGGTTTGCAAGGTGACTTCTTTGATGGGAGAGAACCAAACCGTGAAGCTACCGCGGATGAGTTGAAGATGTTGCAATACAATGCTCAAGCTTGTGATATTCTCTTCAATGGATTGTGCCCCGAAGAATTCAACAAAATCAGTCGTCTTGAGAATGCAAAGGAAATTTGGGACACTTTGATTGATATGCACGAAGGCACTGACTCCGTCAAGGAATCCAAGTTGGATGTGCTTCAAAGCCAACTTGACAAGTTCAAGATGAAGGATGGTGAAGGTGTCGCTGAAATGTACTCTAGGCTTGCTCTCATCACAAATGAGATTGCCGGCTTAGGAAGTGAAGAGATGACCAATAGATTCATCATCAAGAAGATTCTAAGAGCCTTGGATGGAAAATATGATACCGTGTGCACATTGATCCAAGTGATGCCCAATTACAAAGATCTCAAGCCAACGGAGGTGATTGGAAGAATTGTTGCTCATGAGATGTCACTTAAGGATAAAGAGAAACTTCACAACAAATCAAGTGGTGCCTATAAAGCCTCATGTGAAGCCCCTACATCATCAAGTGAGAAACAAGACTTCAATGAAGAATTGAGCTTAATGGTGAAGAACTTCAACAAGTTCTACAAGAGTAGAAGCAAAGATAGAAGCTTCAAGTCAAGGTCCTACAATGACAAAAGATCTTCTAGTCGAGAGCGAAACTGCTACAATTGTGGAAGACCCGGACACTATTCCAATGAGTGTACGGCTCCCTACAAGAGAAGAGAAGATTCTCCAAAAAGAAGAAGCAAAGGATCACCACCAAGAGAGAGAAGGAGTAGAGATGATCGTTATGAACGAAGATACTCACGGAGAAGCAAGGATTCGGAAAGGAAGGAAAAATCATCAAGGAGCTATACAAGACGAAGACATCAAGCTCATGTTGGTGAATGGGTATCCGGCTCCGACTCCAACTCCGACAGCCACTCCGAAAGAAGTTATCACTCCGACTCCGAAGATACTCAAGATGAAGGTGTTGCCGGTCTAGGACTTGTGTCAACCAACTCCTACGACATATTTGACTCACCAAATGAAGGAATTGGAAGATGCTTCATGGCCAAAGGTCCTAAGGTAACACACCCCGAGTATGTTGATTTCAATAGTGATGAAGATGACTTGTTAGGTGATGATTTGCTTATTGACAACTCTAGTGATGAATACTATGATGAAATGTCAATTAAACATGCTAATCAAGATAAAATGAATGACAATGATAAGGAGAAGATTGAGGCCCTAACTAAAGAACTAAACACTCTTAAGTTAGCTCATGAAACCATCTTCGAAGATCATCGAGAACTTTTAAGAGCTCATGAGAAATTACGCTTTGAGAAGCTCAATCTTGAGCAAGAGCATGAGTTCTTAAAAGCAATCAATGATGATCTCCGCAAGAAAAGTTCTTCTTACATTGCCAAGCGTTTACTCTTATCCACTTACATGCCTCAAGTCAAGTCTAGTAACAAGAAAGATTCTTCCTCTAGCAGTAACAATGATCATGTTAAATCCAATATTGTTGCTTCTAGTAGTTCTCTTGATTCCACTAATGATTCTCTTAGCCAAGTTACACTTGAGCAAGAAAATAGCTTATTGAAGGGAATTATAGAGAAAGGAGTGTACAAAAGCCTTGCCGGGAGTAAGCAATTCGAGGAAATTGTGCGCAAGCAAGGAATGCACCGGAAGAATCAAGGTGTTGGTTTTGAATGAAAGTTCAATGCCAATGGAGTTGAGTGGGAAGAAGATCAATACCCCAAGACAAAGTTTATTCCTCAACAAGAGAAGTATGATACTTCTTTCAAGGGGACACAAGCTCAAGATGATCTTCCACCACAAGACTACAAGCAAAAAGGCAAGGACAAGCTTCAAGAGGAAATTGATGCATTTGAAGAAGCTCCAAAGACCTTATTCAAGTGGATTCCCAAGACTACTTCAAGTTCCACTTCATCAAGTACGACTACAACTCCAAGGATTCCCATCAAGATGGTGTGGATCCAAAAGAAGAAGAACTAGAGAGTTCTTGAGGGTGACTCCGCCAACATACTTCACTCTTATCATTTTGGCAAGAACAAGTGCAATCAACTTCCACATCTTGCACTAGTTCAAGGAGTCACAAACCCTCTTGTTGGTAAGACAAGGGACAAGGTAATCTAAAAGTTTTCATGGACATCATCTTTGTGTGCATCACTCTATATCTATGGATATCCTTGTTTGTTCCTTGTGGGACTAACCCATGTAGGTATTGAAAGTGCAATTCACTCAAATGGATAGCTCCAAGAGATCTACATCAACATTGAGCATCCACATCTTCAATATCTACATGAAGTCATCATCGACAAAACCCAAGGTTAGTTCATCCCTCTTAGGGGGGATATCACATCTAGGGGGAGCTTTACTCTAAGACTTGAGCTAAAGCAACTCTAAAGATGTGAACTAAACAATTCTTTATGTAAAAGTGGCAACCCCACTTGAGCTTAAATGATGAGTATGAGCTATGATCAAGTGTTCTCACTTGACTCCTAAGTCAATATACTCATATATAGATGACCTAGTCATCACAAATTGCTTGATAGATGCTAGAATTGGTTGTGCATGCCTTGTCACATATTTCATTTGCCATCTGATTGTGTGAGCATGCTGGTTGCATATTTTACTCATTCGAGGACATCCACTTGTTGTTTTGATTGTTCGGCTTTATTTCTTTTTGCCAAGTGGATGGACAAGAATGCCTAAGAACCTCCTCTAGCTATCTATGCTTTTCTCGTCTAAAACTCTATTTCATGCTGCATCACAAAATTTGATCAAGTCAGATTCGAACCACTCTGTGTGAGGAGCGCTCGGAGTCCCCGATTCGTCATAGACTTAAACCTCCAAAACCTCTTTATGATTCTCGGTCTGACCGATACTCCACTTTCGGTCCTACCGAGATCATTAAGTTGATCTAGGTTTTCGATCTCGGTGCAACCGATTTGAACCTTTCGGTCACACCGAGTTTCAGTAACTGCTTGCAGTTATGAATCTCGGTGCCATCGGGTTGTTCCACTCGGTCACACCGATAGGGTCGGGCTATATATAGTCACGGGCAAAATTTTGGAAATTTCTCCGAACCCCTTCGCCCGCGTGATAGCCTGCTCTGCCCTCGTGGTCTCCGGATCGTCTTCTCGCCGCCAGCCGCCTCCAGTCGCTGGTCTCCGTCGTCGTCAATGGGAATTATGCCCCGTCGTTGCCTCCGTAGCAAGTCCCCGCCGAACTAGGGTATGGACTTGATCTTTGTGCTATTCTCCAATCTGATTCCTAGCACATTGTGTTCCTCATGATTCTTGCCACGATTGAAACACTCCTATCCAGTCAAAACACCCGTAGATTAGCTTTGATTCAAAAATTTTAGGGTTAGGTTTCAGCCGAAACCATCTCGGACCCACCGAGTTGAAAAACTCGGTCCCACCGATTTGGCTTATGCCATTGCACAAGTGAGACTCGGTCTGACCGAGAATTACTTATCGGTGTGACCGATTTTGGAACTCTGTGAAACCCTAGCAGTCTCAGTGCCACCGAACTGTGACTCGGTCCTACCGAGTTCACTAGTTTAGGTTCCAAAACTGCTTCGGTATCACCAAGTTTGAAAATCGGTAGATCCGAGATGATTTCAGTGGGAAACTAAAACTAATTTTTGGATCATTCTTTTGCAAAAATCTCTGCATTTTGTGATGCTCATCCTTTCTACCTCATCTATAATCTGTTCACAGGGTCAGCAGTCAGAGTTTGCACCATGTCTGATCAAAGTGATAGCCAGAATGTGTCAGAACAGCAAGTGGTGATGAGTGAGGGCACTAGTCCCTCTAGTTCTTCTGATGAAGGCAGCGGGAGCACTCCTAGCAACTTGCCAAAAGCTGCCACGAGACAGAGGAAGAAGAGAACTTCAGATTCCGAATATGAGGACTATGTGGCAGAGGAAGAGGCCACTTCCAAGAGAGTTGAGCCAGCTCAAGGCACTAAGCCAGGCCTGAAAATCAAAAGGTCAGTAGGCAGGCAGCCAATGTCAAAGGCCAGAATGTCAACTAAGAAGCCCATAGAGCCAGTTGCAGCTGAGGGCAAGAAAATAAAGGAAAGAGTGAAGAAGACTGTGGCTAGAGTGCTTGGCAAAGCTTCCATCATGGAAGAGGAAGAGGAAGAAGAGGTAGCTACACCAGCGCCCAAGGCACCCAAGCTGATGGGTGATGCTATAAAATCAGGGGCTACTGCATCTAAGCCCAAGGCTGCATCAAAGGTCAAGACAGCACCTAAGAGAAATACAAGGAGCATCCCAGGTGCTGAAAAGAACAAGGCCCCAGTGCCTGAAGCTGCAGAAGAAGAGGAAGAGAATGTCCTGAGAAAGCTAAAGCCCAAGATCCCAGACCACAACGATGCTCATCCTGTGGCTGAGGATATGAAGATTAGGAGAGATTCAGGGCTGAGGAAGTGGAGAGAAGCAGACCCGTATGCTTCAAGGAGAAGGACAGCAGTTGACTACAGGTTTCACACCAAGGAGCAGCAGGATTTTTATGAGACAGTGCTGCTAGATAAGAAGCCCATTGTCTATGATATGCGATGGGTTGATTGGCAATATATCAAGGACAACGAAGAGCACTATCCTAGAGTGCAAGACAGCTTCATAGCTTGTGGAGTAGCTGACTTTGTTGGGCAGAAGCTCACAAAGTGGAATGAGGGGCTTATAATGCAGTTCTACTCCACGGCACATTTTTATCCAGATGGGAGGATCACATGGATGTCTGAGGGTACGAGGTACCAATCCACTGTTGAGGAATGGGCAAAGTTAATTAATGCCCCAGAGGAGCATGATGATGATATGGACATATATGCCAAGAAGAAGATGGACCACAACTCAATGTCCAATATGTACAAGGAGATCCCAAATGAAGCACTTGATACTTTCAAGTTTGGCTCAGTGCATTATCTTCTGTCAGGTCTGCCTACGATCAATTGGATACTAAGGCACACCTTACTGCCCAAGTCTGGAGATCACAAGATGATCAGAGGCCATGCTATCAACTTGCTATATGTGTTTGATGTGCCTCAGAAGTTCAAGGTGATGAGCCTCATAGTGGAAACAATCAAGAGGACTGCAGCAGATCAGAAGAGGAGTTACGGATATGCCCCTCAAATTCAGGATCTCATCAACTCCAAGATGGGCACGGGCATATATTTATTGGACAAGGAACATTTGCCCATTCGTCCAGATTTTGAGGATAATCAAGTTGTCATGACTGAGAACGAGCCATCGTCTGCACAAGCTTACGCAAAGAAGGAGAAGGCGAGGAAGGAGAAAGCTGCCAAGATGCCAACTCAAGAGAAGGCATCTGAATACTTCTTGAAGACCAAACAAGAGCAGCTTGGTTACTTGATTGCATCCACGCCGAGGATTGAGCAAAGTCTGGCCACCCTCACTCAAAATCAGCAGAGCCTAGAGAGAATCATGGAACAAAAGTTCTATGACTTGGATATCAAAGTAACGGAAGTTCAGTCTGCAGTGGAGCAGCTCCAGGAGGACATGAAGGAGAGGAGAGGCAGGACTACCACTCATGCCTTTGCCAGAGTGCCACGAGGCCCGAGGTCATCTGTCGTGCCAGTTGCTGACACCAGAGCCACCACCTCAGCACCAGCCACAGCCTCAGTTCCACCAGCTCCAGCATCTACTTCAGCTCCAACTCCAGCGTCTACTTCAGCATCTACCGAAGCCTTCGTCCTTGGAGTGATCTGGACTCCACCACCACCAGAAGATCAAGCCTGAGCGTTGATCTAGTGCTATGCATTTTCTAGGAACTTTTTGGTAACTTGTTGCCAAAGGGGGAGAAGATGTATAGATCATAGGCTTTGAGAGAGAGAGTGTTGCTTTTTTCTCTCTTGCTTTATTTGGTGGTTTTTCGAACTTGTTTGCTTTTGAGTGCTAGAGATACTATGCTTGTGAGACATTGATGATCATGTGTTTGATCATAAGCTACACTTAATGCTTGCTTATTGCTATTATCCTGTCTATCTTGTGTGATCATTCACTATTGGTGATGAGTGCATGTATTTCATTCTTATCATTTTAAGCGCTCCACCAAGATGTATGTGACATGGAAGAGTAACCCATGACTCTAACTCTTTGTGCATTTGCAGTCCAACGCAAATTTTAAATATGCACAAATTTAGGGGGAGCTCTTACTTATCACATACTTCTCAAAGCGACGATATATTTCATGCTTATTATCATTTGTCGAAGCTTTGATCTATATATTGTCATCAATTACCAAAAAGGGGGAGATTGAAAGTGCAACTATCCCTAGGTGGTTTTGGTAATTCATAACAACATATAGCTCATTGAGCTAATGCTATTCCAAGATAATTATTTCAGGAAAGCTCAATGATTGGCATGGCATGGATGTGAAAGTGGAACCCTCAAAATGCTAAGGACAAAGGATTGGCTCAAGCTCAAAAGCTCAAGACTCTTCATTTTATATTTTAGTGATCCAAGATCACATTGAGTCCTTAGGAAAAGCCAATACTATCAAGGAGGGATGAGGTGTTGCTTAATGAGCCTCTTGCTTCATGTGCTTAGTGATATGCTCCAAAACCCTCAACTACTTTCCCATATCCACATATGACCTAAACCCTAAGCCAAACTCGGTCCTACCGATTCTTCCTATCCGGCGCCACCGAGTTTCACTTGTCATTAGCCACTGCCAAACCCTAGCAATTCGGTCCTACCGATAGGGATCTCGGTCTCACCGAGATGGGATTGCAAACTCTCTGTTTCCCTTTCATAACTTTTCGGTCTCACCGAAAGAGCGAATCGGTCCCACCGAGATTGCAATGTAAACTCAGTGTTTCCCCTTTGTAACTTTTCGGTCTCACCGAGTTCCACTCGGTCTCACCGAAAGAGCAAATCGGTCCCACCGAGTTTGCCTGACCAACTCTCTGGTTAGCTAATTACCAAATTCGGTCTCACCGAGTTTGTGTAATCGGTCTCACCGAGATTACGTTATGCCCAAACCCTAACCATATTGGTCCTACCGAGTTGCATGTCAGTCCCACTGAAAATCTCTAACGGTCACTAGGTTTACATTTTTGGTCCGACCGAGTTTATGATTCGGTCCCACCGAGATTGGAAAACTGTGTAACGGTTGGATTTTGTGTGGAGGCTATATATACCCCTCCACCTCCTTCTCATTCGAGGTGAGAGCCATCAGAACACACACACCATTCCAACTCATATGTTCTGAGAAAGAACCACCTACTCATGTGTTGAGACCAAGATATTCCATTCCTACCATATGAATCTTGATCTCTAGCCTTCCCAAGTTGCTTTCCACTCAAATCTTATTTCCACTAAATCCAAATCCTATGAGAGAGAGTTGAATGTTGGGGAGACTATCATTGAAGCACAAGAGCAAGGAGTTCATTACCTACACACCATTTGTTACTTCTTGGAGAGTGGTGTCTCCTAGATTGCCTAGGTGTCACTTGGGAGCCTCCGACAAGATTGTGGAGTTGAACCAAGGAGTTTGTAAGGGCAAGGAGATCACCTACTTCGTGAAGATCTACCGCTAGTGAGGCAAGTCCTGTGTGGGCGATGGCCATGGTGGGATAGACAAGGTTGCTTCTTTGTGGACCCTTTGTGGGTGGTTGCTTCTTCGTGGACCCTTCGTGGGTGGAGCCCTGTGTGGACTCGCACAACCGTTACCCTTGGGTGGAGCCCTGTGTGGACTCGCGCAACCGTTACCCTTCGTGGGTTGAAGTCTCCATCAACGTGGATGTAGGATAGCACCACCTATCCGAACCACGGGAAAAACATCCGTGTCTCCAATTGCGTTTGAATTCTCCAAACCCTTCCCTTTACATTCTTGCAAGTTGCATGTTTTACTTTCCGCTGCCTATATACTCTTTGAATGCTTGCTTGAATTATGTGATGATTGCTTGACTTGTCCTAAATTAGCTAAAATCTGCCAAGAACTAAAATTGGGAAAAGGTTAAGTTTTTATTTGGTCAAGTAGTCTAATCACCCCCCCTCTAGACATACTTCGATCCTACAAGTGGTATCAGAGCTTTGGTCTCCATTTGCTTTGATCTCCATAGCTTTTGGTGGTCATAGCCTTGGTTTCACAACCTAGGAGAGTATGGCGTCTAGCGAGGGAAATTATCACCGTAGAGGTCCTTACTTTAATGGTACTAATTTTGCTAGTTGGAAGCATAAAATGAAAATGCATATTCTTGGACATAACCCCGCCGTTTGGGCTACTGTGTGTGTTGGTTTGCAAGGTGACTTCTTTGATGGGAGAGAACCAAACCGTGAAGCTACCGCGGATGAGTTGAAGATGTTGCAATACAATGCTCAAGCTTGTGATATTCTCTTCAATGTATTGTGCCCCGAAGAATTCAACAAAATCAGCCGTCTTGAGAATGCAAAGGAAATTTGGGACACTTTGATTGATATGCACGAAGGTACCGACTCCGTAAAGGAATCCAAGTTGGATGTGCTTCAAAGCCAACTTGACAAGTTCAAGATGAAGGATGGTGAAGGTGTCGCTGAAATGTACTCTAGGCTTGCTCTCATCACAAATGAGATTGCCGGCTTAGGAAGTGAAGAGATGACCGATAGATTCATCATCAAGGAGATTCTAAGAGCCTTGGATGGAAAATATGATACCGTGTGCACATTGATCCAAATGATGCCCAATTACAAAGATCTCAAGCCAACGGAGGTGATTGGAAGAATTGTTGCTCATGAGATGTCACTTAAGGATAAAGAGGAACTTCAC
Organism: Triticum dicoccoides; assembly: GCF_002162155.2. Classification (NCBI taxonomy): domain Eukaryota; kingdom Viridiplantae; phylum Streptophyta; class Magnoliopsida; order Poales; family Poaceae; genus Triticum; species Triticum dicoccoides. The sequence continues at coordinate 567,177,374 of NC_041392.1, read as the reverse complement.
AACAAATCAAGTGGTGCCTATAAAGCCTTATGTGAAGCCCCTACATCATCAAGTGAGAAACAAGACTTCAATGAAGAATTGAGCTTAATGGTGAAGAACTTCAACAAGTTCTACAAGAGTAGAAGCAAAGATAGAAGCTTCAAGTCAAGGTCCTACAATGACAAAAGATCTTCTAGTCGAGAGAAAAACTGCTACAATTGTGGAAGACCTGGACACTATTCCAATGAGTGTACGGCTCCCTACAAGAGAAGAGAAGATTCTCCAGAAAGAAGAAGCAAAGGATCATCACCAAGAGAGAGAAGGAGTAGAGATGATCGTTATGAACGAAGATACTCACGGAGAAGCAAGGATTCGGAAAGGAAGGAAAAATCATCAAGGAGCTATACAAGACGAAGACATCAAGCTCATGTTGGTGAATGGGTATCCGGCTCCGACTCCGACTCCGACAGCCACTCTGAAAGAAGTTATCACTCCGACTCCGAAGATACTCAAGATGAAGGTGTTGCCGGTCTAGCACTTGTGTCAACCAACTCCTATGACATATTTGACTCACCAAATGAAGGAATTGGAAGATGCTCACTTACAGAACTGTTCTCCTCCATCTCGCAGCTATAGAACTTATTGGAGACTTCATATCTCTCAATCGGGCATTTGCTTGAAATATTAACTTCAACTCCTGGAACATCTCATATGCTCCATGACGTTCAAAACATCGTTGAAGTCCCGATTCTAAGCCGTAAAGCATGGCACACTGAACTATCGAGTAGTCATCACCTTTGCTCTGCCAGACGTTCATAACATCAGGAGTTGCTCCTGCAGCGGGCTTTGCACCTATCGGTTCTTCCAGGATGTAATTCTTCTATGCAGCAATGAGGATAATCCTCAAGTTATGGACCCAGTCCGTGTAGTTGCTACCATCATCTTTCAACCTAGCTTTCTCTAGGAACGCATTAAAATTCAAAGGAACAGTAGCACGGGCCATTTATCTACAACAACATAGACATGCAAAATACTATTAGATACTAAGTTCATGATAAATTAAAGTTCAATTAATCATATTACTTAAGAACTCCCACTTAGATAGATATCCCTCTAGTCATCTAAATGATCACGTGATCCATATCAACTAAATCATGTCCGATCATCACATGAGATGGAGAAGTTTTCATTGGTGAACTTCACTATGTTGATCATACACTACTGGAATCAGCTACTTTGCCATCTGCCAGCTCTTTGCCGTCCGCTAGCGGACGGCAAAGAAGCTCTTTGCCATCAGCTACCCAAAAGCAGACGGCAAAGAACTGGCTGATGGCAAAGTACTTCTTTGCCATCAGCCAGTTCTTTGCCGTCCGCTAGCAGACGGCAAAGAAGCTTTGCCGTCGGCTAGCGGACGGCAAAGAGGGAGGGGCCCCACGCT
>NC_041392.1:567149615-567174516 GCF_002162155.2 Triticum dicoccoides | reverse complement strand
CCCCGACCCCGACACGGCACCCCGACACCGACAGGACACCCCGACCACCGACACCTCCCGAAAAGGTGTTCTTTGGCCTTCCAGAGGCCGACGGGGTCATATATTTGTGAATTATTAGTTAGGTCATATATTTTTCTATTTTGTTATGAAAAACATCATATATAATTGTGTTGATCGTGTAGTTTTAAATGTGCAGTTGTTTCATCGCTGCGAGGTTTGGTGTTCGATGACCTCGCCGTGCGTTTGACGAGCTCTGCCCCTTCGTTCGTGGGTGAGCACAAATGACAAGTCCTCCTCCCCCATTAATTATTTGATCTATTCCGATGAAACTTGATAGCTAGCTATATATGTGTCTTGAATCATCAGTATGCGTAACCAATATGTGTCTCCCGTTCGAAAGCGTCATAGTTATAAATATGCATGCATTTGCATATTTATAACCTTGATTCTTTCGAATTGTCCAACGCTATCCATGGACAGCCCGAGTATGTGCAGATTGGGTTCATTTTCCCATATGCTTTGCTCCGGATCCGACACATATATTTCGTCAGTGCCTCCCTTGTTGTTCTCCGGGTACACATCCTCTCTGTTTATTGCAGAGACGTGTATCAGGAGAACAGCGGGGAGGTGCTGCCGAAATTTTGCGTCGGATCCGGAGCATAGCATGGGAAAATGAACCCAATCTACACATACACGGGTGGGATTAGGACCTATCATTACCTATTAGAGTGTAGGTTGCATGGACGTAATAAAATTGACAAAGTAGATCAACTGATGAATATAAACATGGTGAATTACATATATAATTGTTGTGTGTCCAGTAGCTCTGAAAATCAAGATGAGTGACCGTGCGTGGATGTATATCGGTCACACTGGTCAGAACAAATGGAGCGTTGAATGGTTCACAAAAACTAAGGGGTTTGTGCAAGCCACATTTGCAAATGGCCAAAAGAAAACCTGGTGCCCCTGTTTCTGGTGCGGCAATTGGGAAAAGAAGACAGAGGCTGAAATGGGCAAACACCTGTAGAAGAGTGGTTTTACGCCTGATTATACGGTGTGGACATTTCATGGTGAGTCTGCCCAACGTGACCGAGCTGAGGTGGATCGTCGTCGCACCGACAAGCATGGTACCGGGATGGAAAACATGGTGCAAGGCTATGATGATGCTCGGGATTCGGACGAGGAGATGGAGGAATCTGCAAAGGCCTTCAATGAAATGTTGGAGTCTTCGAAACGTCCGCTCCACGAGCACACTGAGCTTTGTCAGTTGGATGCCATCTCACAAGTAATGGCTCTGAAGGCTCAGTTCAACTTGGGCAGAGAATGCTATGACGCAATTATGACAGTATTTGGACGCTTTCTACCCAAAGGCCATGTAATGCCTGCAAACCTATACCAGTCGGACAAAATCCTCCGTGCACTGAAGATGCCCTATGAGAAGATACATGCCTGTGAGAAAGGATGTGCCTTATTTAGGCTTGACTATGCGGACTTGAACTATTGTCCCATTTGCAAGTCTTCCAGGTATATTGTGGTAGACAACGGTATGGGTGAGAAGACACAGACCAAAATCCCTGTTAGTGTTCTTCGGTATATGCCAATCGTACCAAGACTTCAACATCTTTTCATGGTCGAAGAGACGGCCAGACAGATGACATGGCACAAAACAGGCAAAAGAACCGAACTAGATGCAAATGGGAATCTGATGATGGTACACACATCGGATGGTGTTGCGTGGAAAAAGTTGATGAATTACATGCTGACAAAGCGGCAGATCCGAGGCATCCTTGAGTCGGCATCAGCACGGATGGGTTCAGTGTGTTTGGTATGACGGCAACCCAATACAGTTGTTGGCCCGTATTTGTCTTTCCACTCAATCTCCCCCCGGACAGATTATGCAAAGAAAGAACATTTTCCTGACGTTGATAATTCCGGGACCCAACTATCCGGGCAAAAATATGAATGTGTACATGCAGCCGCTTAAGGACGAATTGCAAGAAGCCTGGGATAATGGGTTCAAGACATACGACGCCTTTAGCAAACGGAACTTCATAATGCGTGTCTGGTACATGTACTCGACGCATGACTTGCCGGCGTATGCGCTATTCGTTGGCTGGTGTGTGCATGGAAGGTTCCCGTGCCCCACATGCAAGGGAGCTCTTGAGTTTCGTTGGCTTCAAGTCGGTCGCAAGTTTTCTTGCTTCGACATGCATAGACAGTTCCTGGATCCTCGCCATAAGTTCAGGAAAGACAAGAAGAACTTTTTCAGGGGTAGAGTTGTCAAAAACTCTGCACCACCTGCATTGACAGGCCAACAGACCCTGGATCAGTTAAATGCTCTCGAGCCAGATCCACAACGTCCAGGGTACTTCAAGGGGTATAATACTAAGCACGCATGGACTCACAAAACATGCTTATGGGATCTGCCTTACTTCAAAGACCTCCTTTGCCCACACAACATCGACGTGATGCACACTGAGAAGAATATCGCCGAGGCACTTTTTGGTACATTGTTCGGCATAGATGGGAAGTCAAAGGACAATACTAAGGCTAGAGTCGATCTGGAGGCGCTATGTGATAGGCCGTTACAAAACATGAAAGAACCGAAAGGAAAGCAGAACTGGACGAAGCCAAAGGCATGGTTCAATCTTGGAAGGCCAGCTATGAGGGAAATTCTCTTGTGGGTGCAACATTAGTTGATGTTCCCCGATGGGTATGCAGCGAATCTAAAGAGGGGAGCGAATCTTGATAAACTGAAGATATTTGGTCTCAAGAGTCATGATTGGCACATATGCATTGAGCGGGTAATGCCGGTGATGTTGCGTGGCTTCATCCCTGAGGATGAATGGCTAGTACTGGCAGAACTCAGCTATTTCTTCCGTGTTCTTTGTGCGAAAGAACTATCGCCTGGCGTGCTAGAAGAAATGGAAGAGTTGGCGCCGGAGTTGATCTGCAAGTTAGAGAAGATCTTTCCACCAGGCTTCTTTAATCCAATGCAGCATTTGATTTTGCATCTCCCGACCGAGGCAAGATTGGGGGGGGCGTGCAAAATCTTTGGTGCTACCCAACTGAGAGGATGCAGAAGACGCTTCGAGAAAAATGTAAAAATAAACGTAGAATTGAAGCATCGATGGCTGAAGCATTCATCACAGAGGAGGCGGCAAACTTCGTAACAACGCACTACGAAGCCAAAAATCGTCATTTGCATAATCCGAAGCCTCAGTACAATGCTGACGAGCCTAAAAAGGGTGGATCCAACCTCAGCCTATTCAAAGGGAATCTCGCACCAGCTAGTGTTTCACATCTAGTATCTTTGGATAACGAAGAATGGCGGACCATTTCGTTGTATATCTTCAACAACCTAATAGAAGTGTGGCCGTACATCGAGTAAGTTCTCAGTACATTGTTTCGCAACTTCTATTTCCTTTGAACTACTCTTATTCCTGGATATGTCATACAGTCGATACGTCGCCATATTCTTGTATGGAGCGGAGATCCAAAAGGATTCTGTCGAAGAGTATGAGCTTCTCGCAAAGCAAGGAGGTGGCTATCCCGGTTTCATCTCTTGGTTCAAACAAATGGTAATTTCTATTAGACAATTTCATTTCATTCGCTAATTTGTGCATAATGCAACAATCCTTTCATATTAAACTTGTAGGCTAATTCAGAGTCTATGGATGCCGAATTGAGACAAGTCGCTAATGGTTTTGACTATAAGGTCCGTTCATTTGACAAGTATGACATCAACGGGTATCGCTTTCGTACCTATGGCAAAGAGCTATCTATGGCCGATTGAAAGTCTACAAATTGTTGTGTATCTGCTATCGGCGAAGGAGGTACCGAGTATTATGGGAGAGTTGAAGCAATTTATGAACTTTTGTTCTATGGTGAAAACCCACCGAATGTCGTAGTCTTCAAATGTTATTGGTTTCAGCCGAAGGAGACTAGAAGGACTCATGAACATATAGGGCTAGTTGAAATCAACCAAAGCACTCATTTAGATGTTCCTGGTGTCTATATTATGGCTCAACAGGCGACCCAAGTATTCTATCTACCGTGGGCCTGCCAAACTAATCCAAATCTAAAAGGTTGGGATGTCGTTTATGAAGTGCCCCCACGTGCTAGACTTTCTCCCCCAAAGGAAGAGGATTATGAACCTCACATTAACCCAGACACATATGAAGGAGAATTCTTCCAAGAGACACGTCTTTCCAAAAAGTGTTTCAAGAACCGCTATACTTCACCCCAAAACATTGAAGTAGACAGCGACAATGAATCCGACATAACCCCAAAGGAGGAACAAGAAGAGCCAGAACAAGAAGAGGTTACTGCTGCGGATGACCTGTCAATGCTTGACCGATTACGTCAAGGTGGCCTTGCACATATTGATGCCAATGAACCCTATGAGCCCATCATTGATTATAGTGATGATGATGATTATGCATTTATTGATGATACTGATCGAGATTATTAGTAGTGTCAGGTATTCAATTTTTTTATGTTGTACTTGATGATGATACACTTAAGTGATATACATATTATTATTCATGTCGGTACTTTTTTTCTGTTGTACTAATTTCATTTATTCTTTGTCATGGCAGGTGTTGAAAGATGGTGGACGCTGGTCGGGAGCGCGCCGAGGCCCCTTCTTCGTCGGCTCGTGGTGCGAGGTCTTCCATTCCACACGCACCTCTCCGCCGAGCGTTGCTGGACAGTATGGCGACACCACTGGGCCCTTCTTCATCGACCGCGGTGCCCAGCAGGGGACGAGGTAAGAAGAAGAGAGGAGGTGGAGCACGTGGTCGTGGGAGAGGAGGTAGGGTGACTCTTACGGCGCCTTCCTCTCCACCGCCCCCAGCTATTTCACCTGAGCACGTGACTGCTAGGGTGGACTCGTCTGAGGAGGAGGCTGCACGGACTCCGGTCCACGAGCCTTCGGTCCACGAGTCTTCGGCCCACGAGCCTCGGGTCGACGGGCCTTCGGCCCATGAGACTTGGGCCCACGAGACCCCGGAGGAGCACACGTCTGGATGGGGTACCTGGTCGGGTCAGCCTGAGGATGGCGGGGAGCCGAGTGGCCATGCTGATGATGGCGGGGAGCCGACTGATGAGGAGGGGGGGAGGGGGCAACGTCTACCAGCGTGGTGCTACATGGCTCCCATTCGTGCCGGCGACCCGCGAGCAGAGGTGGTTGATTTTCCCTGATGGGGAGAGGTAAGTGCATTTAATCTTTTTGTACCTTCTGCATTCACGTTTCTTCAAATAACTGATGTGTTGGCCTTGTCATGCTGCAGGGGTTGGGACCACCATGAAAGTGTCCGCCGGCCCAACTCCATCCTTGGAGTTCTGATTCGGCAAAACTTCCCGGGGTTTGTCACGTTGCTTGGTGAGGGTCGGCTTCCAGAGGTTGGATTGACTTTGGAGCACTACTTGGCTGCCCCGGCCCCGCCGGGTGAGATTATCGACGGTGTCTTGTGCAAGACGAGGGCAGACGTCGTGATCAGAAAGTTCTGAGTAATTGCTCCTTTACACAATTAAAAATCTTCAACTAGCTAGTTATTAATTGTACGAATCAATATCGTCTCATTTGATTGCAGACATTCTACAAGTGTGAGGAGGGATACGAGGAGGAGGCGGATCATGTTATCCACAAGGAGTGCAAGCGCCTACTTCAGAACTTACGGCATGAGGTTCGGGTGCAGGCTGTTTGAGACTACTACGTCGGGCGTGGTATCAAGAAGCCCAAGCAGGAGTGCCGCGATAAGTTCTTGAGTAAGGAGAAGTACATGAAGGTAATTCTTAAGGCCTTGTACTTACTTCCATCATTTAGTGATTCATAGCCTTAGTGCTCAAGTTTCTATTTGCTAACTTAGGCCCCTCCGAGATGGTGTGTGGATCGGATGGATTGTTGGGAGGTGTTGGTCAATGTGTGGTGCTCAGAAGAATGGCTGGACACCCACAAAGAGGCCAAGGACAAACGTGCCCAAATGGAAGGTGTGCCACACCACCAAGGCAGCTCCAACTTATTTCAGTACGGGCGGAACTGGGTATGTGGTTTGCTTCATGACTCATGCAATTCATTCATCATACTAGCTTTAGCCCTTTAATTACTAATTTACTTTGTTTCTCTCTTTCAGGCATGCTACAATAAGGCGGATAAGGTGCCAGAGGTGTACGACCTGTATGCCATGGCCCACACTGGCCCTTACAAGAAAGTCAAGGCATTCTCTGCGTCTGACCTCGATGATCCAAAGAACTTCACCAACATCTCCGCCCACGACAAGCTCGTGCAATATAGAGATCAGGGGAAGGCGAGGAAAGGGGAGGACTTTAACCCGAGCCATGGTCCCATTGATACAGAGCTGCTGATGATATCTGGTGGAGGGGGGTCCCATGGCTCCATAGCAATGGGAGATGGACTTACCCGTTGTCCTAGCACTCTCCCGGAGATCAAGGCGCGCCAGTCGAGCTCCGCTCCTGAGATAAGGCCTCGTGAACGGCCAGTCCAACTCGCCTTCAAGGTTAGTTATACGTACTCAGCTATCTTTCTCCATTACATTGTGTGCGCTTCCATCAATGATTACAAATGGTCATGTGAGTGGTGTTGCAGGCTACTATACAGAGTGAGAGAGATAGAACGGAGAAACTTCTGGCGGAGGCGGCGGAGAGGCAGCGGGAGTTGGAGGAGAGGACGACAAAGATGTTGGAGGAGGAGAGGGCACGGAATGGCATGCAGGCAAGGGCCATGTATGAGCTCCTTGTGGTAAGTTTCTTCTACAGATTACTTGCTAGTCTTAACATTTGAGTCTCATTACTAACTAGTATGACTCTGTTGTGAAAACCAAATGTGCAGTCTGTGTGCGAGAAGTCCGGTCAGACCGCTCCGCCGATGCCAGTGATTGCTCCTGGGAGCACGGTGAGTTTAATTTGAATGGACATTACTTGCTAGTCTTAACATTTGAGTGTCATAATGCTAACGAGACATTGGAAATGATCTTTGGTGCAGCTTAACTCCAGAAACGCATCGCACGATCCTTCTCCAGCTACCGGCGAGAGCCAGCCCGCTCCTTCTCCAGCTACCGGCGCGACCCAGCCCGGTCCTACACCTCCGTGATCACGGTAAGTTTCTCTAGTGTTTTGCTTAACAAATGCATAAAGACCTAGACTTAGCTTTATTTCCTCCAATATGCTTACCATAATGACCTAGAGTTAGCTTCTTTTCCTCCAAAATGACTTAATAAGCTTACTGACCTCATAAACCATCCATTCTACCTAAGTTAGCTCTAAAACGACATGTACTTAGCTTACTTATGTCAAAAATTGCATAATTAACTTAGTTAGCTCATAAACGATCCATTTTACCTAAGTTAGCTCTAAAATGACTCATTTACCTTAGTTAGCTTATAAGTGATCCAATTTATCCAAGTTAGCTCTAAAATGACCCATTTTACGTAGATTAGCTCCTAAATGATCCATTTTACCTACGTTAGCTTTAAAATGACCCATTTCACCTAGGTTAGCTCCAAAATGACCCATTTCACCTAGGTTAGCTCCAAAATGACCCATCTTACCTAGGTTAGCTTATAAATGATCCAGTTTATCCAAGTTAGCTCTAAAATGACCCAATTTACCTACAGTAGCTCCTAAACGATCCATTTCACCTAAGTTAGCTAAAAACGATCCATTTCACCTAAATTAGCTCTTAAATGATCCATTTCACCTAAGTTTGCTCAAAAAAGATCCATTTCACCTTAGCTAGCTCAAAAACACCTTAGTTAGCTCATAAATGATCCATTTCACCTAAGTTAGCTCATAAATGATCCATTTCACCTAAGTTAGCTAAAAACGATCCATTTCACCTTAGTTAGCTCAAAAACGATCCATTTCACCTTAGTTAGCTCAAAAACTATTCATTTCACCTTAGTTAGCTCAAAAACGATGCCCTTCACCTTAGTTAGCTCATAAATGACCCATTTCAACTAAGTTAGCTCATAAATGATCCATTTCAACTAAGTTAGCTCATAAACAACCCATTTCAACTTAGTTAGCTCATATATGATCCATTTCAACTAAGTTAGCTCATAAACAACCCATTTCAACTTAGTTAGCTCATATATGATCCATTTCAACTAAGTTAGCTCATAAATGACATATACTTCTTGTTCTAGTCTTCTTCTTGTTCTAGTCACCTATTTCTAACTTTCTTATTTACCATTTTGCAGATTTCATTCACTTCATGGAACCTAGCTTGCTATGATGGAGTGCTTGCTTTTCCTTTCATGAAACTTTGCATTGTATCTAGCTTGCAATGATGGAACTTCCTATCTTGATGAAACACTATCTTGTAATATGTATATGGATGGAACTTGCTTAGGTATGAACAATGTGTATGGATGAAACTTATGTGATATGTGATATGTGATATGAAACTTATGTGCTGGATATCTGATATGGAAATATATCTATATATGTCATATATATTTGCTCTGAAAATTGTTGGATTCAAAAAAACAGAAAAAAAGAGCCAATATGCAGGCTCTTTGCCGTCTGCCACCGACGACAAAGAGCTCTTTGCCATCAGCAGCGGACGGCAAAGAGGCCACGTGGCAGGCAGCTGTGCTTCCTGGGAGGCTGACCAATTTGGTCAGTTTGCCTACAGTGGCTGACGACAAAGGCTTTGCCGTCCGCGGCGGACGGCAAAGAGCAAAAACTTTGCCTACAACGGCGGACGGCAAAGGCCTGCCGTGTAGTGACGTCGGCTGACATCACACGGCGGACGGCAAAGGCCTTCCGAAGTTTGCCGTCAGCGGCGGACGGCAAAGGCCTGCCATTAGCCACCTAACCGAGTAACAGCGCACTTATTGCCGTCTGCACTCTTTGCCGTCCGCTGCTGATGGCAAAGGCTCCTTTGCCGTCAGCCGCCCGAAATAGATGGCCAAGTACCTATTTGCCGAACCTTACTTTGCCGTCACCTTTTGCCGTCCGCGGCGGACGGCAAAGACCTTTGCCGTTAGCCATCCATGCCTTTGCCGTCCGCCATGGCTGACGGCAAAGTAGCTAATTCCTGTAGTGATATCTACTATATGATTCACGCTCGACCTTTCGGTCTCAATGCCCCAGGCCATATCTGCATATGCTAGGCTCGTCAAGTTTAACTTGAGTATTCTGCTTGTGCAAAACTGGCTTGCACCCGTTGTATGTGAACGTAGAGCTTATCACACCTGATCATCATGTGGTGTCTCGGCACGATGAACTGTAGCAACGGTGCATACTCAGGGAGAAAAATTGTACCTTGAAATTTAGTGAGAGATCATCTTATAATGCTACCGTAAAACTAAGCAAAATAAGAGGCATAAAAAAGATAAACATCACATGCAACCAAATAAGTGATATGATATGGCCATAATCATCTTGTGCCTTTTATCTCCACCTCCAAAGCACCATCATGATCACCATCATCACCAGCTTGACACCTTGATCTCCATCGAAGCATCATTGTTGTTTCGCCAACTATTGCTTCTATGACTATCGCTACCGCTTAGTGATAAAGTAAAGCAATTACATGGTGATTGCATTTCATAGAATAAAGCAACAACCATATGGCTTCTGCTAGTTGCCGATAACTTTGTTACAAAACATGATCATCTCATACAACAATTTATATAATCACGTCTTGACCATATCACATCACAACATGCGCTGCAAAAACAAGTTAGGCGTCCTCTACTTTGTTGTTGCAAGTTTTACGTGGCAGCTACGGGCTTAGCAAGAACCGTTCTTACCTACACATCAAAAACCACAACGATTTTTCGTCAAGTGTGTTATTTTAACCTTCAACAAGGACCGGGCGTAGTCACACTCGACTCAACTAAAGTTGGAGAAATAGACACCCACTAGCCACCTGTGTGCGAAGCACGTCGGTAGAACCAGTCTCATGAACGTGGTCATGTAATGTCGGTCTGGGCCGCTTCATCCAACAATACCGCTGAATCAAAGTATGACATGCTGGTAAGCAGTATGACTATTATCGCCTGTAAGTGCATCTAGTGCCACCCCTAGTTGGTTTTGGAGTATTGACGACAAACCTAGTTGAGGGACTAATGTGTTTGTGAGAATTGCAAGAAAACACAGGTAGAAGTCCCTCATTGATTCGGTTTTACTACCAGAGATGACCCCTAAAAATGTATGAAGACATTGAAGACAAAGGTGGTATATGAAGATATTCACATTGAAGACTATGACAAAAGAAGACACGTTATGAAGCTTATGGAGCTCGAAGACTTAGATCCTTCGTAGTTCTTTTTCTTTTGCGTTGAGTCATAGGAACCACCGTACTGTTAAGTGGGGTCCAGGAGAACTAGTCAGAATGACTGAAGTGATGCCTAAATCAAAAACCTATGTCTTCGAGTGAAGACAATGAGAGCGAATCTTGTCCAGGTACAAGTCAGCTTTGCTTGTAGCCCAAGTAAAGTTGCCATGAGAGTTCGAAATCTGACCATTGAGACATGTGTCAGTTCCTTAGTGACCCAGGGTCATTTCGGACAAATCAGGTTGGGTTGCCAAGTGGCTATAAATAGCCCACCCCACAACCATAAACGGTTGGCTGCTCAGATTTCAGTGCACGGCTTTTATCGCTTGAGAGCAACCCACCTCGAAGCCTTTGAGAGAAAATTTCTAGTGAGGAGAAAAGCCCTAACCACCCAGAGCCAGAGCAAATTGGGCATCACTTAAGTCTTCTTGTCTGTGTGATCTGAAGACTTATTACACTTGAGGACTGTGAATCCTCCAGACGGTTAGGCGTCGCGTTCAGAGCATCCAAGAGACATTGTGGATTGCCAGTGAACGAAGTTTGTGAAGGTTTGGGAGTCTACCTTGAAGACTTACCAGAGTGATTGGGCGAGGACTAAGTGACCTTAGCTCAAGCAGAATACGGTGAGGACTTGGTGTCCTGAACTGTGTGTTCAGGACTGGGTGTCCGGGACTGTGTGTCCTAAGGTTTAAATACCTAGCCGCTCCAACCAGACGTACAGTTGTCACAGCAACTGGAACTGGTCCAACATATCATTGTCTTCAACGAGTCACTAGTTTCATCTTCACTTCCTTTTCTTACTGTTACTCATTGTGAAGCCATTGCATGCTTGCTTTATCTTTTGTCTTCACAACGTGAATGTATGATCTGTTTGGCTTCATAACTTCTTCCTACCTGATCCTTATTACACTGAAGCTGTTTGTCATTGTGCTTTCACTCTACTAAATACATGACCATGGCTGGCCTAGTGTAATCTAACTTCCGCTGCATAGTAATAGGCATAATCTTCGCTAGTTGTCTTCATAACTCTCACGTTTTGAAGACTTTCATAAAATTCGCCTATTCACCCCCCCCTCTAGTCGATATAATGCACTTTCAATTGGTATCAGAGCAAGGTGCTCCCTTGTTCTGTGTGATTCGGTTTAACCACTTGGAGTTTTAGCTATGTCGACTGCAGGGATAATCAAAGTCTCCGCTGCTTGCCCCGTCTTCGATGGAACTGAATATCCCTACTGGAAGAATAAGATGTGCATGCATCTTGAAGCCATTGACGTCGACCTATGGTATGTCATCGAGAACGGCGTTCCCAAGGCTGGAGAAGGTGTCACTGCTGCTGATGTCAAGAAGTTCACTCAACTAGACTCTACTGCCAAAAATATCATCTGTGGTCATCTGACAAAAGGACAGTATGGCCGTGTGAGTGCCTTGAAGACATCCAAGCTGGTCTGGGACTGGCTCTCCAAGGTCAATGAAGGCGTCTCAACCCAGAGAGATCAAAGAATCAGTGTTCTTCGCAACCTCTTCAACCGCTTCAAGCGAAATGACAATGAGAATGTCCAGCACACATTTGACCGGCTCACTGACATCACAAATGAGCTTCAAGCCCTCGGTGCCACTGAGATCACCAAACATGAAATCGTAAAGACGCTGCTGAGATCACTTGATAGTTCGTTTGACATCCTGGCCCCGATGATTCAAGAACGTCCTGATTTCAAGACACTTGATCCGTCTGACATACTTGAGAGGCTCAACACACATGAGTTTCAGCTTTCTGAGAAAAGAGATATCTACGGTCCAAACTATGGGCGAACTCGTGCCTTGAAGGCAAAAGCTGTTTCCTCATCTGAAGAAGAATCTGACAACAGTTCTGATGATCCTGAAGACATTGGAAGAGAACTTGCAATGCTAGTGAAGAAGTTCCAAAAATTCACCAAGAAGAAAGGCTTCAGAAAATCTTCATGATCAAGCTCAAGGAATGATGAAGCTTCTGCTCATGACTACAAGAAGAAAACATGTCACAAGTGCAAGAAAACTGGACACTTCATCTCTGAGTGTCCACAGTGGGACAATGAGAACAGAAGGAAGAAGAAGAGCAAGGAATATGATTCTGACGACAAAAAGAAGAAGAAATACTCAAAGTCTTCTTCCAAGTCTTCCTCAAAGTCTTCATCACACAAGAAGAGCTCATCTGGCAAGGCACGTGCGTTTGTTGGCAAGGAAATGGATTCAGAGGAGGAGTCCGCTTCTGAGGAGGTGGAGGTGGAATCTGAGGAGGAGTCTGATTCTGGCATTGCGAGTCTGGCTACAGCATACGTCGCCAAGTCCATCTTCAACACTGAAGATAATGACTGCATCACCGACACCAATGCAAATGACAAGAACGACTCCACTCCTACCTACTGCTTCATGGCATGCGGTGCCAAGGTAAACACACGCACTACTCGCTATCAAACATCTAGTGACGATGACTCTGACTGTGATTCAAAACCCAGCTACAAAACACTTGCTAAAATTGCAACTGAACAACAGAAAGCTATGGAACATATTCAAAAACTGTTAGACAGAAGCGATGATCTGTTGGGTGCTGAAATGACTCGATCTGAATCCTTAATTGAAGACATAAAAAATCTTCACGTTAAGTATCAGGAACTTGAAGATCGTCTTAATACTCTCTCAACAACTCATGAAAAGCTTTCCTATGATTATCTTCAAAGGAAGCAAGAGCTTGAGAAATTAAGAGCGGCTCATGAAGATCTTCAAAAGGAAAACGAGTCACTTCGCTCCGAATAGATTAGTTCCGCTCAGGAAGGATTTGAACCACCATGTCTTAAATGCATTGAGCATGATAATGCTACTTCTATTGCTAAATGTTCCACTGCTACTGCTGTTGCAATATCTTCAACTATTGATGTGGTAACTAACCCCTCTGTTGAGGATACCACTGCTATTGCTGATGAGAATGCTAGGTTGAAGACATTGCTTGAAACAGGGATGTACAAAAGGCTTAAAGGACATCAGACATTATGTGATGTCCTCAAGAAGCAGATTTTGAACCGAAACCCTAGGAAAGAGGGTGTTGGGTTCGTGAGGAAAATAAATGCAGATGGCTCTTACTGGAAACCTGAGCAGTACCCCAAAACCACATGGGTTGCTGCAAAGGAACTTTCAGCAGATCCATCCAATTTATCTGGCTTCACTTGTGCTAACCCCAGTATCATTGATGAATCCTTTGATGCAAACTATAAACTGTTTAAGAATCAGAATGGTGAAGTGTTTGCCAGGTACATTGGTACTAACTGCAGGAATGGACCGCCTATGAAGAAGATCTGGGTTCCGAAAAAGTGTCTGGAAAATCTTCCTGTGAATGTCTTCATGACACCTCACTTGAAGAAGACAAACCTCAGACCAAAGGCTTCATACGGTCCAATGGCTTCATACAAACAGAGGACTCACCTGAGTCACACTAATGAAAATGTTTTGCAGGGAAACCATACTCAGGCATATGAATATGAGAGCGCTTCATCAAACCATCATGTTCATATGACCAAGAATTATTCTGCTTATTCCTATGAGTATTATTGTCCACCTGCTAGACTGTTTGCTAAGGCTTCAAAGCCAAAATTCTCAGATGCTACACTTAGACTTATTGCTTCTAAGCCACCCTTGAAGATGTGGGTGGTTAAGAAAGCTTAACTCTCTTTTGCAGGGAAAGGTCTCCAGCAGAAAAACAAAATCTTCTGACGCTATTGCTGGGGACCTTAAAAATCTTGTAGGGCGCAAGATAAAATGCTCAAATGGCATCATTATGTACTTCGTTCCTGAATCGCATGCTACTCTCCCTATTAGTCCTAACCTGGATCTAAGTTTTCATAACCCACTGGTTCGTCAAATGTTTTTTCTTCACAATTCTCTTCGTGAAGCCTATCCCCCTAACTGCACTGTAGGGTACGACACCAGCAACTTCAAAGTCTTCAGAATGGATTATTGACAGCGGGTGTACAAATCACATGACTGGCAAAAGAAGCCTTCTTATGGACTCAACCTTACATCCATCCGACAAGAGCTACATCACATTTGCTGACACTGGTAAAAGTAAGGTATTGGGTCTAGGTAGAGTTGCAATCTCAAAGGATCAACACATGGATAAAGTCATGCTTGTTGAATCCCTTGGCTTCAACTTAATGTCTGTCTCAATGCTTTGCGATTTGAACATGATCGTAATGTTTGGAAAATATCGTTGCCTAGTACTAATGGAATCTGACAAGTCTCTAGTGTTTGAAGGGTATCGAAAAGATGATCTGTACGTGGTAGATTTCTCAGCAGGGCCACAACTTGCAGTATGTCTTCTTGCAAAAGCTTCAGAATGCTGGCTTTGGCATCGGAGGCTTGGGCATGCTAGCATGAGGAACCTCCACACTCTTGCGAAGAAGAAGCATGTCATAGGCATCGAGGGCGTCAAGTTCAAGAAAGATCACTTATGCGGTGCCTGTGAAGCAGGGAAGATGACAAGGGCAAAACATCCTTCGAAGACAATCATGACTACTACACAACCCTTCGAACTGCTCCACATGGAACTTTTCGGTCCCACTCACTACTCAACTTTTACTACTTCTGCTTGCCTCTATGGCTTCGTCATCGTTGATGATTATTCTAGATATACTTGGGTGCACATAATCCTTTACAAGACTGAAGTGCAGGATGTCTTCAGACGCTTCGCCAATCATGCTATGAACAATTTTGGCGCCAAGATAAAGCACATCAGAAGTGACAATGGCACTGAATTCAAGAACACCGTCCTTGACACATATCTTGATACCTTGGGCATCACACATGAATTCTCAGCTCCGTACATGCCACAGCAGAATGGCGTCGTCGAGCGCAAGAACAGAACACTCATTGAGATGGCCAGAACTATGCTAGATGAATACAAGACTCCAAGAAAATTCTGGACTGAAGCCATTGACACTGCATGCCATACAATCAATCATGTTTATATTCACAAGCTTCTGAACAAGACATCTTATGAACTCCTAACTGGCAAGAAGCCAAATGTCAGTTACTTCAGAGTATTTGGGGCTAGATGCTGGATCAAGGACCCACACCACACCTCAAAGTTTGCACCAAAAGCACATGAGGGTTTTATGCTTGGATATGGAAAGGATTTGCACTCCTACAGAGTCTTCAATCTCTTTCATTACAAAGTGGTTGAAACAGTGGATGTGCGGTTCGATGAGACAAATGGTTCACAAAGAGAGCAACTGCCAAATGTGCTAGATGAAGTTCCAGCTGATGAATCAATCAAGCTTATGGGAACTGGAGAGATTATACCTTCTGAAGCTCATCCTGAAGAAGAACTTATCATCTCAGCACCTGATCAACATGAAGACAATGCTCGGCCTGAAGACAATCCTCCCAACGCCAACACAGATCAGCAAGAGCAAAGTCTTCGCCCTGTACACCCTTGTGTTGCCAATGAAGTGCAAATTGACAGAATAATTGACAGCATCAATGCACCTGGTCCACTCACTCGTTCAAGGGCAACTCAACTGGCAAATTTCTGTGGGCACTTCGCATTCATATCAATATCAGAACCCAAGAAAGTTGAAGAAGCCTTCATGGAACCTGAATGGATTCAAGCTATGCAAGAAGAGCTTCAACAATTTGAGCTGAATAATGTATGGGAACTGGTTAAGCGTCCTGATCCACGAAAGCACAACATAATAGGCACCAAATGGATATACCGCAACAAACAAGATGAGCATGGTCAAGTTGTCAGAAACAAAGCTCGTCTCGTTGCTCAAGGATATACTCAAGTGGAGGGCATTGACTTCGATGAAACATTTGCTCCTGTGGCTAGGCTTGAAGCCATACGCATTCTGCTGGCCTATGCAAATCATCATAATATACTTCTATATCAAATGAAAGTGAAAAGTGCCTTTCTCAATGGCAAGATTGAAGAAGAAGTGTATGTTGCACAACCGCCTGGCTTTGAAAATCCAAAACATCCTGACATGGTATACAAGCTAACAAGGCACTGTATGGCCTCAAACAAGCCCCTAGGGCCTGGTATGACACACTCAAGTACTTCCTGAAGAGCAAAGGCTTCATACCTGGTTCCCTGGATCCCACTCTTTTCACGAAGACATATGATGGTGAACTGTTTGTGTGCCAAATATATGTGGATGACATTATCTTCGGCTGCACCAATCAGAAGTACAGTGAAGAGTTTGGTTATATGATGCAAGAGCAATATCAGATGTCCATGATGGGGGAGCTGAAGTTCTTCCTTGGTCTTCAAATTCGACAACAACGCAATGGCATCTTCATATCTCAAGAGAAGTATCTCAAAGATTGCCTGAAGAAGTTCGGTATGCAAGACTGCAAAGGCTTCACAACACCAATGCCAGCCAAACATCATCTAGGTCCTGACGACAATGGTAAAGAGTTCGATCAAAAGGTATACCGCTCCATGATTGGTTCTTTGCTTTATTTATGTGCATCTAGGCCAGATATTATGCTTAGTGTTTGCATGTGTGCTCGATTTCAAGCGGCACCAAAGGAGTCGCATCACTTAGCTGTGAAGCGAATTCTTCGATATTTGGCTCACACCCCAACTCTAGGATTATGGTATCCAAAGGGCTCAGAGTTTGATTTGGTTGGATTTTCGGATGCTGATTATGCTGGTGACAAAGTTGATCGCAAGTCCACATCAGGCGCATGTCACTTTCTGGGACGATCACTTGTATGTTGGTCTTCAAAGAAGCAGAACTGTGTATCTCTCTCCACTGCTGAATCTGAATACATTGCTGCTGGATCTTGCTGCGCTCAGCTTCTGTGGATGAAGCAAACACTCAAGGACTATGGCATTCATCTGAAGCAAGTGCCACTTTACTGCGATAACGAAAGCGCCATCAAGATTGCCAACAACCCAGTTCAGCACTCGAAGACAAAGCACATTGAAATTCGTCATCACTTTCTCAGAGATCATGTTGTGAAGGAAGACATTGATATCATACATGTCAACACTGAAGAACAATTGGCAGATATCTTCACCAAGCCCTTGGATGAGAAGAGATTTTGCAAGTTACGGTGTGAGCTAAATATCTTGGAATCCTCAAATGTCCTGTGATCAGGCACACATCCTAACACTTATGCATATTGATGACTTAGATGTGCAACACACAAAGTAAAGTATATCTTCAATCAATGAAGACATACATTCTAAGTGTGAATACATTAATGTGGAATTTGACTTTGGAGCGCCACGATAACTGTGCGCCGTGTCTGGGTCTAATACTTCCTATACGGTGGGTAACGCCACCACCAAATGTTCCATTTTGAAGTGTTTCACTCATGGCGTTACCTTGCAATATCTTCACATTTGGTTTGGCTTTGAACTCAACATGTCTTCATGATTATCTTCACTGTGTTGATTATATAGATATATATACTACTGTTCTGTCCTCTACAGCATTCACTTATAGCTATGTCTTCTTGGTTGAATCTTTTGAACTAAGTCAATGTGATCGGACCCTAATCTCTCTATGCTTTCTATCTTAAACTCTATCTCTCCAAGTCATATGCATTCTATTGAAACTGTCGAATGTCTTCACTGCATCCTTGTCAGCAGAAGATACAGAGACAACCATAAAGTCCATTTTCAATGCTCATTCCTCCACATAAAATCCGGAGAAGCAGGAACGACCACCCGACAATTCAGGCGTGCGTGGGACGTGGAACAAACCCCCGCAAACTGGCCACGCGTTCCTCAGATGCGAACCGCTAGGGGCACCTGTGTAATAGCACAGTGTCGCCCCTGAGCCTATAAATTCACACTTACCGTGGTCATTATCTCCTTCTTCCACCCTCGCACGAACCCTAGCGCCACCGCTAGCACTCGACGACGCCGGAGACGAAGCGCTTCGCTGCCGCAACCTCTCCAACGCCGTCCTCACGCCGACCGCGGACATCGTCCTCTCCGCCGTCGTCGTAGGTGTTTTCCGTCGTCAAGTTAGGGCACGGAGGACTAAACTGCTCGGCATCAACTCCCACTTCCGTCTAGCAGTTCTAAGTGTGGTAAATAAAACTTCTTTTTACAACCCCTTCTGATCTTATGGTTCTGTCACTTTCTACTATAAGAAGTTTGTCTTCACACAAGTCAGATCTCTCAATCTGCATCTCATAACATGCCTAGTATATTCACTTGTGCTTCATAAAGTAGTTAGATTCCTCACTTGTACTGATCTGTGGGTTCGTACAAATCTGGAACCAACTTCTTATCTATGAGTGAATGTCTTCGCATGATGAGGTCAATATCTTCTAAACTGATTAATCTTCAAAATCTTCTGAGAATGCATATGACTTCTTCCCCTTCCCTCGCACCTTAATGCTGTCATAGGTACATGTCCGTGGGAGAATCCTTCGGTTCTCATAGTCTGCATTCATTTGCAGAATTCCTACAGCATCACATAAACTCTCCTGAAGCCAGTTCCTGTTGGTCCAGAAAAAGAAAGCCTTTGAAGCCTTTGAAAGTTTTGAAGCCTTTCAAGTTAAAGTTTATGGCTTCAGAAGCAGCAGCAAGGAAGGGGGGCAGACAGAGACGTGAGGGAACTTCCAAAGATCTGCCTGAAGACTTGGCAGAAATGTACAAAACAGATCCAGAAGAGAGCTATGGGCAGCGCAAGACCCGAATCCAATGGATTCGACGCTATTGGGCAGAACAATGGTTCAAATACCGCTTCGTCACCCAGGAGTATGCTGAAAAGAGTGCCATCAAGAGACCGTGGGGGGATATCTTATACAAGAACCTTGTACCCAGGACCAGAGATGAAGCCATTGCTCAAGGCTTCTACCCATGCATGGTCCGAGGACCACAGCCTGATGATGCACATCCATCGTCACTTCTCTGGTGTCGTGACGACAATCTATTCAAGCGCAAGTACCAGTTTGCCCAACAGTCAGCGAAGCAGGACAAGAAGAAATATGGGTTAGACTTCAACCCTGGCCCCGCCGCACCAAGGGCAGATGGCACACGCGACGCCGAACCCAATGTCATCGGTCCGTTTGCCAATCTTGAGGGCCTGATCACCCACATCTTAGTCCAAGGGACTGCCGTAAATGACCCTCCAGCTGACTCTGAGTCTGATGAAGCTCCTGCTGTGCCGAAGCCAAAGCAGACGAAGAAACCAAAAGCTTCAAAGCCGGCCCCTGCCTCAAAGATCTCAAGGGCGAAGCCATTGAAAACTGCACCTCCTGAAGTCAGTGTGCAGTCTGAAGACGTATCCCGCGTCTCCAAGCCCCAGAAGGAAAAGGAGCCTCAGCAACACACCAGCAAAGAGCTCACTGCTGCTGCCATTCTGCGCAGCGAAGCCATTGACCTATCAAGCAATGAAGATCTTGGAGATGACGCTCTTGAGCAGCTCATCAAAAGCAAGGAAGAAGCAGAAATCTTCAATAACCTACCTCTCTTTGATGTTGCCATCATCCACAACTTCATCGATGAATGGTTTGCCTCACCGGACATAAGCTTCGAAGATCTGCAGCTGCCCGTTGGCCTCAGCGTCGCCTTCCAAGGCGCAATTGCTTTAGAACTGGCCATTGCTCAGCGCATTGTTGAGCTGAAGCAGAAAATTGATCATGAAAAGGCTCAGTTCAAGAAGCACATGGCCAGGCTCAGCGTGCAGGAAGTGAAGAGCTTCAAAACCATGCTGCATGAGCTAAAGGAAAATTTTCTGAAGAAGCGTGCAGAAGCTCAAGGTTCACGTGAGCGGATGAAGTCTTTGGCTGAACGATGCGTGCAAGCCTACAATGAGGCCGAAAAGCGCAAGGCACTTGGGCGTCCTGGCATCGACCCCAAGATGGCCGCAAAGAAAAAGAAGAAGACCGTTCCAGCTGAGCCAGAGGCATCAAGGCAAGAAGCTGTTCCGATTGTCTTCCCAACCGCCACAACTGGCTCGAAGCCAAAGAGCCGGTCAACCGCTTTAGAGCTCAAAAAGACACGGAATGCAGAGGCTGAAGCTAGAAAGAGGAAACACTCTGAAGCCTCTCCTTCTGACCCCACCAAGAAGAAGCGCAAGATCAAGAAAGCTCGGGCTGCTCCCACAGAGCCCTTGATGGTTGAACCCCTCTCTGTCATTCACCCCAATGCAGAACGTCAGCTGACAGTTCATGAGCCTGCTCCCACAGAGGCTCCTGAAGCTGAAGATATTCCAGCAGCCGGCACCACAGCTGCTGAAGACATTGGTCGCCAGGACAATGTGCAAGAAGATGCAGCCCTTCCTCAGCTTGAAACAAGCGAACTCATCAGCATTGGTCGTCCTCTGACGCCAATGGCACAAGATGAGTCATGGGCGGATCGCCCTCAGGAGGAAGAAGACTTTGAGGCCCAGCCCACTCCGACCCCACAAGCTTCGTCTGTGTTCCGTAGGCTTCGCAAAGGTCCACGGCCTCAAGTCCATACTGAAGAAATCCCGGCTACATCAGCCGAAGACAATGAAGAAGCACCACCAGAACCCACTCCCCCGCTCCATCAAGATGCAGTTTTCCAGGAGAACGTGCCTGAGTTTGCTCCTCCAACTACACAAGCGGAGGAAGAAAATGTTGCGGCTGCCACCACAAACATTGAAGCCAATGTGGAGCCCGCCCCACCAAATGCTTCAGCAGACAGCGAAGCTACTGAGCCAGACACTTCTGTTCCTGAGTCTGCTGTAGGTCCTCAATTCGATTATCATATTGAGCACAGGCCTCATGTCCAGAAGCCAGTCCCAAGGCTTCCAAGGTTCCCAGGTCCTGCATCAGCACCTGGCTCCTTCGACATAAATAGCTTCAAGGCAGACAATACATTTTTCAATAGCTCCAAGAACCCCTATTCAAGGGAAAGGATTGTATCAGATAGGTTCTGGAGCTATCCTCAGCGCAGCTACTACTCAAGCATCCTATACAACCAAGGTCGCATCTTCCCGCACAAGCGCCTTGAGGTTGAAGCCATTGCTGGTCTGCCATGTCTTGAGGAAGCCTTGGATTGCTTTAGGCAAGTGGGTCTGCTGCCGTTTGTGACTGATGAAGAGCACTGGAATGAAGAGCTTCTGCTTCAGTTCTATGCCACCCTCCATATAAAAGGATACAACAGAGATCGAAGACTTGGGTCCTGGAGTGGATGACCGGCAATGTCCATCATGAAGCCAATGCATTTGATATCATTGAGCTCACCGGCCTGCCCACTCCTGGCGAATTCTTCGAGGAAGGATGTCAACTACATTCTCAAGCTATTGAGAGCATATTCCATAGGCCTGAACCAAATATGAGTCAGATGCTCTCAATGATGAAGCCATTGCCTCAGGATGCACCCTATCCAACTGAGTTCTTCGTTGAAGACTTTGAGTATCTGCCCAGGACCATATATCACATCATCCGGCGGACTCTCTGGCCCATTAAGGGACACTCACCACATGCCAAGATTGAGGGTGCAATGAAGACTCTCATATTCTATATCCTGCATGGCAAAAGCTTCAATGCACAGGATCTCTTCATATGCCAACTTGCAGCGTCAGGCTCGGAATTATTTGATTTGAAGTTCTATGCTCCTTGGGTGATGAGGCTGATCAAACTGCACTCTACGATCTCGTATCAGCCCTCAGCCCGAAACCATCGGATCTTCCTGCCAGATGTGGATACCTCTGCTGAAGCCATATATCCCAAACCTGCCAAGCAACCGATAAGTCTTCAGAATGCAGAACACCAGAGCTTCACGCAGAATGTTGAAGGTGTTGAAGCCATATCCAGGGTATATCCGTTGGCTGGCACTACACGTGCACCAGCATCTACTGAAGCCACAGACAGCACAAATGCTCCAAGACCCAAGAAGCGTGCTCGTGTCCTCAACGACCGAGAGCTTCTTGTGGCCCTTCACCAAAAGCAAGATAGGCATCACGACTGGCTAAAGCGTCAGATGAAAAGCCTCTTGGTGGATGTCAATCGTCTTCGAAACCTTGCCACCAAGAATGCCTTCGTTACACATGAGACTTGCCGTCGTACATGGAAAGGGCTCTCAATGATATGCACTGAAGCTGAACTTGAAGAGGATGGCTTCACTGAGCGCTTCAAGTTTGACACCACACCTCCCAGAAGAGCTGTGATGCGCAACACACCATCACTTGAAGACTCTGAGTTTTCTTCATCTGCTGCCACAGTCACTGCAAGAATCATTGATGAAGATGACGATGCTACATCACCGCCACCTGCTTCAGCACCTCCAAGCTCCTCTGCACCGCCAAACACCTCCAACGACCCTGCTGCTCCTGGAAACGAGTAGACACTCTGTGTCTTCGAACCTTTTTAGTCCTTGCTGACAAAAGGGGGAGAAGCATATGAGTTGATAGTCTTCAAGCGGGTCCATATGGGCGGGTGCTATATTTTTGCTACATTTTGCTTCGTGCTTACAACTCCCGTTTTTGCTTCATTTGGTTCTTTGAGTTGTAAACACTAAGACTCGATGGTTGTCTGCCACTCTGTTTGCGAAGATAAATTCCGCATGTGCGACGATAAATTCCGCACTTATCTCATCCTGCAGACGTCCATTTTCCATTATGCATGTCATTATCTTCATATACTTTCACATGCATAGTGGATTGTCATCATAAGCTGAAGTGGATCTCCACAAGTATAACCTGCCATGTGCATTTGCATTCCAAAAGCAAATTAACTTATATGCACATCTTCAGGGGGAGCCCTTGCAACTTATGAAGACAATTCCTTTACAATTTCACAGACTATATTCCCATTGAAGCTTATGGAGACATTGAAGACAAAGGTGGTATATGAAGATATTCACATTGAAGACTATGACAAAAGAAGACACGTTATGAAGCTTATGGAGCTCGAAGACTTAGATCTTTCGTAGTTCTTTTTCTTTTGTGTTGAGTCATAGGAACCACCGTACTGTTAAGTGGGGTCCAGGAGAACCAGTCAGAATGACTGAAGTGATGCCTAAATCAAAAACCTATGTCTTCGAGTGAAGACAATGAGAGCGAATCTTGTCCAGGTACAAGTCAGCTTTGCTTGTAGCCCAAGTAAAGTTGCCATGAGAGTTCGAAATCTGACCATTGAGACATGTGTCAGTTCCTTAGTGACCCAGGGTCACTTCGGACAAATCAGGTCGGGTTGCCAAGTGGCTATAAATAGCCCACCCACAACCATAAACGGTTGGCTGCTCAGATTTCAGTGCACGGCTTTTGTCGTTTGAGAGCAACCCACCTCGAAGCCTTTGAGAGAAAATTTCTAGTGAGGAGAAAAGCCCTAACCACCCAGAGCCAGAGCAAATTGGGCATCACTTAAGTCTTCTTGTCTGTGTGATCTGAAGACTTATTACACTTGAGGACTGTGAATCCTCCAGACGGTTAGGCGTCGCGTTCAGAGCATCCAAGAGACATTGTGGATTGCCAGTGAACGAAGTTTGTGAAGGTTTGGGAGTCTACCTTGAAGACTTACCAGAGTGATTGGGCGAGGACTAAGTGACCTTAGCTCAAGGAGAATACGGTGAGGACTTGGTGTCCTGAACTGTGTGTTCAGGACTGGGTGTCTGGGACTGTGTGTCCTAAGGTTTAAATACCTAGCCGCTCCAACCAGACGTACAGTTGTCACAGCAACTGGAACTGGTCCAACATATCATTGTCTTCAACGAGTCACTGGTTTCATCTTCACTTCCTTTTCTTACTGTTACTCATTGTGAAGCCATTGCATGCTTGCTTTATCTTTTGTCTTCACAACGTGAATGTATGATCTGTTTGGCTTCATAACTTCTTCCTACCTGATCCTTATTACACTGAAGCTGTTTGTCATTGTGCTTTCACTCTACTGAATACATGACCATGGCTGGCCTAGTGTAATCTAACTTCTGCTGCATAGTAATAGGCATAATCTTCGCTAGTTGTCTTCATAACTCTCACGTTTTGAAGACTTTCATAAAAATCGCCTATTCACCCCCCCTCTAGTCGATATAACACACTTTCATCGCCCACAACTCTTTGTGTTCTACTCATGCATATAACATCTACGCATAGACCTGGCTCTGATGCCACTGTTGGGGAACGCAGAATTTCAAAAAAATTACCTAGGATCACACAAGATCTATCTAGGAGATGCATAGCAACGAGAGGGGGAGAGTGTGTCTATGTACCCTCGTAGACCAAAAGCGGAAGCATTTAGTAACGCGGTTGATGTAGTCGAACGTCTTCGCGATCCAACCAATCCAAGTACCGAATGTACGGCACCTCCGCGATATGTACACGTTCAGCTCGGTGACGTCCCTCGAACTGTTGATCCAGTCGAGACCAAGGGAGAGTTCCGTCAGCACGATGGCGTGGTGACGGTGATGATGAAAGTTACTGATGCAGGGCTTCGCCTAAGCACTACAACGATATGACCGAGGTGTGTAACTATGGAGGGGGGCACCGCACACGGCAAAAAGATCAACATGTGTGTCTATGGGGTGCCCCCTGCCATGTATATAAAGGGGGGAGGGAGGAGGAGGCCGGCCAAGGGTGGCGCGCCCAAGGGGGTAGTCCTACTCCAAGTAGGATTCGCCCCCCCCCCCTC
>NC_041392.1:567132687-567149480 GCF_002162155.2 Triticum dicoccoides | reverse complement strand
GTTCAGAATATGCCCGAACCTATCCGAAACCTTTCCGGTGTCCAAACATAACCTTCCAATATATCAATCTTTATGTCTCAACCATTTCGAGACTCCTCGTCATGTCCGTGATCTCATCCGGGACTCCTAACAAACTTTGGTTCATCAAAACACGAAACTCATAATACAAATCATCATCGAACGTTAAGCGTGCGGACCCTACAGGTTCGAGAACTATGTAGACATGACCGAGACACATCTCCGATCAATAACCAATAGCGGAGCCTGGATGCTCATATTGGTTCCTACATATTCTACGAAGATCTTCATCGGTCAAACCGCATAACAACATATGTTGTTCCCTTTGTCATCGGTATGTTACTTGCCCGAGATTCGGTCGTTGGTATCATCATACCTAGTTCAATCTCGTTACCGGTAAGTCTCTTTACTCGTTCCGTAATGCATCATCCCGCAACTAACTCATTAGTCACTTTGCTTGCAAGGCTTATAGTGATGAGCATTACCAAGAGGGCCCAGAGATATCTCTCCGAAACACGGAGTGACAAATCCTAATCTCGATATATGCCAACTCAACAAACACCATCGGAGACACCTGTAGAGCATCTTTATAATCACCCAGTTACGTTGTGACGTTTGATAGCACACAAGGTGTTCCTCCGATATTCGGGAGTTGCATAATCTCATAGTCATAGGAACATGTATAAGTCATGAAGAAAGCAATAGCAATAAACTAAACGGTTATAGTGCTAAGCTAACGGATGGGTCTTGTCCATCACATCATTCTCTAATGATGTGATCTCGTTCATCAAATGACAACACATGTCCATGGCTAGGAAACTTAACCATCTTTGATTAACGAGCTAGTTAAGTAGAGGCAAACTAGGGATACTCTGTTTGTCTATGTATTCACACATGTACTAAGTTTCTGGTTAATACAATTCTAGCATGAATAATAAACATTTATGATGATATAAGGAAATATAAATAACAACTTTATTATTGCCTCTACGGCATATTTCCTTCAAAAAAACATTATAAATAACAGTAAGAGAACATGATGCAAAATGGACGCATCACCCCGGCATTCGCCCGCTATTTAAACGTGGCCCGGGCCGGCCACACGCGCATCTCACCTCAACTCCCCTTTCTCCTTTGTGTACCATACATGACATGGCCTTGAGCTTCAAAGCCCTATGGGAGAGCCCATCAGATGAACAGAAGCAGGAGCTCTTCGGCATTGCTTCCGACTGGCAGGCCCGCCAAGCTAGCCAGATATAGGCCGGCTTGCCGGCGGGCTCTCCGGAGGCCAGCGACGAGCCAGTGGAACAGGCGGCCGACAACTAGCCAGCGCCACCGCCGTCACCGGTCTGTGACGGCATCACCATGGGTGAGGCGCAGGCACACTACACCGACATGATGTTGGAAGAGTGAGATGTTGTGTTCCGACAGGCGTACACTACTAGGGAAAACCCTAGTAGTTGTGCGGGTTTTGAGGCTATCAGCAGCACGGACAGCCGTGCTACCAATAAGGCGCTACAGCTAACTGTTAGTAGTAGCGCGGTTTGCACCCGCGCTACTACTATTGACTATATCAGCAGCGCTTTTCCAGAACACGCTACTATTAGTTAGTTGTAGCGCTTTCCTAGCCCCGCGCTACTACTATGTGTTTCATCATTTTCCCCGCTTCCTACCCAGTTTCCTACCCACTTTCAGTTTCAATAAACTGCAATTTCCCGATACTAGGTAGTACTAGATATCAATTTCATAAAGCATTATAGGTACTAGGTAGTACTACCTCCGTTCCAAATTACTCGATAACGATCATCATATGCATCCTCAAGCAGTACAAGGTGATATCGATGATGATCATCATATATAGTTCTAGATGATATCAACGACGATCATCATATGTAGTTCTACATGATATCGACGACGATCATCATATGTAGTTCTGGATGATATAGCCACACACACATATGTAGTTCTAGATGATATCAACGACAATCATCATCATGAAGCCTGGGCAGTGGGTGTTCCTGATAGTAATTAGGATGGCCTGTCCAACACGAAGATTCTTGCCAATGAGGAATCTCTTCCACCCAACCGAGTTTAAGTGTGTGCAACCGTCTGTGTCCATGCGGTAAGTACAGATGGTGACGGAGCCCCTTGCGGTAAGGCGTAGTCCAGCTGAGCCTTCTTCATCAGGCTCGATACCACAACTCACAGATAGGTTCTTTGGCAATTTCTAAATAAGAAAACATATCAATTAATAAATAGCCTCGCACATACTCTTGCAAATATATTTCTATTAAGTATAGATTTCTACACTATCAAAAGACACAATACTATGCATTTGTACTAATTAAGCATGAATTCTACTACTAAGTATCTATGGATTATCTAAACTATTAATAGTTCCTTGGATTCTACACCAATAAGCATGTGATCAGACTCTACACTAAAGCATATCATCGACTAGATTCCACAAAGCATATCATTGGACTCTACACTAAGCATATCATTGGATTCACTAAGCATATCATCGGATAATTTGCATTTGTAAGTATAACAATAAAGAACATATATATCATTAAATTACTACAGTCAGTATAACATACCATTTCATGCCGATCGACCATGGTACTTGCTAGGCGGACACGAATGGCACCCCGACAAAGTCATCACGTGGCGGAATTATGTCCCATAGGTTGCACACCTCCTCCTCACCCAGCCTCATTCTTTGATCTACGATGGCTTCATGAAGTGGGTTCTCATCATCTTCATCGAGTGGGTCCTCATTATCTTCATCATCTTCATCATCTTCGTCATCTTCATCATCTTCCACCAGGTTGATATAAATGACAGCCAGCTTGGGTCTTTCTGCTCTGAAGGAGAAGCTGATCAACTCACCACCAGTAAGACGCATGTGGGCAAGGAAACAGGCCCATCCATCTCCTCCAATCTGCGGCATATTGCGTCATTTCTCGACCTCCATAGTGTACGGCCCCCAGGAGCCTCAAATGTCACAGTGTCTCCTGTCAGCTTGTTGAATTTCAACCTCACATTGCATGGGACGATCTGTGTAAAAAAAGCAAAATGACACAATGTAGTAATGCCAACACTAAAAATAAAATAGTTGTTACATTTCATCTAATTTCTTACCGCCGCATGACGGAAACTCGGCTGGAAGTAGATGCCGAACAGCTTGCCAGTTGCAAGGTTGTTGGCGCACCTTGACTTGCACAGTCGACATGGTGGTGGTGGTGGCGCCATTTTCCTAAAGCAATATGAGCGAAGGATTACTGATCCACTTCACTGGAAAGAAAAACAGTAGCATGTGATATTTTTTGTTCTTCTTCAGTTATATTTTCATAGTGGAACCCGATCCCAAAAAGTAAACGACAAGCTCTCAATTAACTTACTAACACCTTCTATAATAGAACCAACAGCTAGCAGGCAAATGCCAAATTAGCCAACAAGACTCACAGACAACAAGTTCTCAATTAGCTTACTAACACCTGCTAGAATATCTCTAGATGAAGAGATTCTTCCGCGAGAAGCAATTTCAGGGGCACCTATTGCCAAAAAAACTATCTGGCCCCTACCAAAGGTATAATCCCAAGATCTGTAATAAGTTATCTACCAAATCAAGGTACCACCTACCAAGACACATTTCATCTAATTTGGCCCCTATTGCCTAAGATAACTGATTAAAAAACAAGTGGCAAATTTAATTGGGATTAACTTAGCACTTGAAAACTAAATACTTGTGCCACCTACCAAAGCATTTCGACTAAATTGGCACCTACATTTTGCAAAACATAACTTATTATAGAAAAACAAAAGCATCTAGTTATCCATATGAAATTCGTAAGCCCTCGGGGGGTGATGACGAGGAGGGAGGATGGCATGGTGACCTCGGTCGGGGGTGCTGACGAGGGGAAGGTCGGTGACTTGCCTATGAGAGGAGGCGACGATAGCGGCCGGCGAGGGGATCGAGGGCAGTCGGCCAAAGGCGCCCGGCCAGAGCTCGCGGGCGGGGACAGAGTGGGCGGCGAGAGGGTGGAGGAGCAGCTAGCAGAGGGGCGGCGAGAGGGGAGAGGAGCATTACCTGCAGCGGCGGTGGTGGTGGCGCGCGGTGGCGGAGGAGAAACCCTAACCGCAGCTGCCGGCGTTGGGCGGAGGGGGACGATTGAGAGATGAGCGTGCGGGGGGGCGGGCCGCATGTTTTGTTTTGCTATAGCAGTAGCGTGGGTACAGGGAGCGCGCTACTGCTAAGCCCAATATCAGTAGCGCTTTGTCCTGAAAAAACACTACTGCTAAGGCTAAGCATGTAAAAACATCAAAAATATACATTGGTCATCATTGATCTTTTTGTGTAGAATTTAAATAGTCAACATGAATCCTCACCGTACCTATATAGGCATAGGTGAAGATTCATATTGCAGCCACAAATCCTACACATACAGTTCAATGAAGACCAAGTGCTCGAGATAGTTTGAGAAGTAACATATTTAAGGTGGTAAACACCTTGTTCGCTTAGCAGTATGGGACTAAACTTAATTAGTTGCAGGAGGGGATGATACTTAGCAGCAGCGAGTTTTAGAGAAAAACGCTGCTACTAAGTACTTTAGCAGTAGCGCGTCCAGGAGAAGGGCGCTACTACTATATCTAGCCTGAAGGCAACAACGTGGCAATTGTAGTAGTAGCGCTCATTTCACCTAGAGCGCTACTGCTATTGGGCTATTAGTAGCGCAGTCTTGTGAAGCTCGCTACTGCTAATTAGTAGTAGTTTTTGTTTTTAAACCTCGCTGCTGCTAAGATTCTGTGTATAAGGTTTCCCTAGTAGTGGTAGGCCGGCCAGAGGTACAACCTTCGCCTCCTTGACAAGCACCGGCTCATGAAGGAGCAAATAGCTGGCAGGGGCAACGAGGCGAATGTGGACGAGTAGAAGGCACTGCTCCTTTCCTACAGCATCGCCCGCAGCATCCGCCGCGCGCAATGGCAGCTCTACATCCTGCACCAGGAAGATGAAGCCATGTACATGGAGATCAACCTGACAGCGGGGAATTTAACGATGGCACAAACGACGTCGCCAGCTCCGTGTCGGTCGTGCCTTGCTCCCACGACGATGGCAGCGCCCACCGATAGCGAGGAAGAGTATAACATAGTAGGTTGCCGATGCTTGGGTCCAAGGAAGGCCACGCCACCATCTTCCCTCGCCCAAAATCCAACCCTGATCCACGCCGGTGACTACGCAGAGGTGGAACCTTACCTCCGGGGATCATAGCGGCCCGATGAGCTTGTTGCCGGACATAGGGAAGACATATCGTGGGAAATAGGCACTGTCGTGGCCGGCGATAGACTAGGCTATAGTTCAGTTGAAATGTGGCTGAAAGGTAATTGTTTTCGTCTGGTTTACCTGAAAATCATCTGGTTTGCATGTAATTCGTATGGTTTTCTCAAATTTATTTTCAAATGTGTATGGGCATGGTTGGATGGTCGACTCCCGTATTAGTGTCCGAGAACAGGTCCCCACTAGTGCACGGCCATATCTGGTTTAGGGGTCAGTGTTCGACATGCCCTAAGATCATGTCTTAGGTCACGACCCTAGTTTTGTCACGAATGTCCATTTTCACTCACGGTGAAAATTGTCACCTATGATAGGTCGGTCGTCACCTAAGGCCGTTTTCGGTGACGGTAATTCATCACCAGTAATCGGTTCATCAGTTTGACCGGTAAAAGATTCTAACAATTGAGCTCATCATTTGTTGACGTGGATGCTTCCATGTGGGTCCGATGAAGTTTTATCGTCTATGTCTCCTTCAGTAATAAGTTGGGCATCAGTTTGTTGAAATGCCCTTAAGGCAACAATGAAAGTATTATTTATTTCTAAATTTATAATTAATGTTTATATTCTATGCTATAACTCCAATGGTTCTCAAGCCTACGAAAACCAAGAGGAATGTATATGTATCATGCATCGTTGTTCAATGCTAAATCCGAGTTTTTTTCTTCAAAAATAGTGGACCTCACCGTCGATTTCTGTAATAGAAACTGCAACATGGTGAATGGTTTAATAATTGAACTACTCTTCATTCATTTCTAAAGAGTTCGAGGTCTTGTTCTATTTGAAGGAATGTCACACACACTAAAAAACTAGGTAGGTACTTTGATTCATGGGAAGGAAATCCTTTAGATTTTTTCCTATGGACAAATGCATTTTTCCCTAGTCGGAACCACCCCATGGGGTTTGCCCTTACTTTTCGGCTCTGCTTAGTTTTGCCCTTAGATTTATCTCTAAGGTCATCCTAGTGTCCTTTGACTGTTTGACAAATACTTTGAAATTCATAACAAATTCATATGAACTCATAAAAATTAAAATAAGATATCAAAATGTTCAGAAAGACATTACCTTTATATGCATGCCATTTGCATTAAGGAAAAAAAAGAATGTTTAAACTACCCGAGGTTATTAATGTTATTAACATTAATTAAAATAAAAAAGGTATAAATAATACTTTTTTCATGAATAAAAATTACATGCAAATGTAGGTGATGTTTTCTGAACATCCTGATATCATATTTGCATTTTTTCCGAGTTCATATCAACTTGTTATGAATTTTGAAATGATTTTGACCATTATTTTAAAACTTCATAACAAGTTGATATGAACTCACAAAAATGCAAATAAGATATCAGAATGTTCAGAAAACATCAACTATATTTGCGTGTAATTCTTATTCATGGAGAAGGTATTGTTTATACCTTTTTATTTTTATAATGTCAATAACATTAATAACCTCGGGTTGTTTAAATAGTACTTTTTTCCTTAATGCAAATGACATGCACATAAAGGTATTGTGTTTTTCTAAACATTTTGATATCTTATTTGCATTTTTACATGTTCATATGAATTTGTTATGGATTTTCAAAGTGTAGGTCAAACGATCAAAGGGCACCCAGAGGACCTCAGAGACAAGTCTAAGGGAAAAACTGAGCAGAGCCGAAAAGTAAGATCAAAATCCAAGGGCAGGCACAACTAAGGGCAAAAGTGTAATTGTCCTTTTTTCCTAAGGAATCCTTTGCATTCTATTTTGGAGGGAAATGTTGATCCACTTACTTTATGCATTTTCTTAGTTTTAGAACTCTTTGGCAATAATTCATGTGGTTTTGTATTCGTGTTGATTAAAAAATACATGCCACTCTATGGGCTCATTCCATCTATAGTTTGTTTTTGGAGGATTCCTATAGAAATTTAACCCACATGATTTTTTCCTATGTATGGCATTTGTTTCATAGGAAGTAATTGAGGTATTATATTCTTTAGTATAGTATACATATTGGCCTAATTCTAAGGATTCTTAGAGTTAGATAAGACCTCATGAAAAATTCTTAAGGATCAAAGTGGAGAGGGTATCTCTTCCTTCTACTTTTTCTGTTACTTTTATTTGAAAGTCATTTAAACCAAACGAGACCTAATCTTAGGTTTCTTATTCTTCAGCGAATCAAGGAGGCTGTGAGAGGCTCCCCGTAGCTTTCGAGAAGATTTGTGAATACTACTCCCTCGGTTTCATAATGACCAAATTCGTGAGAGGCATATAGATTTTTTGAAAAGTCAAACCTCGCAGACTTTGACCAAGTTCATGGAGAAATCTAGAATGACAAACATATATCATTAGATTCATCATAATATGTTTTTTCATATTTTATATATTTGATATTGTAGATATGAATAATTTTCTCTGTAAACTAAAGTTTGGCTTTTAAGAAAAATCTATATGCACTACAATATGAGGGGTATCTGGGAGCATATGACACAGTTTCTGACACTTTGGACGGCTACCATCCCTCCCTCTAGACACACGCAATGCTTTAAATGGGTGAATAGAGACCAGGCAGGCCCAAGTCTCCAACCATCTCATGTTTTGTCCCTTGGTGGGATCTTCATTGATGGCCTTGAGATAAGTTACTTGCAAGCCAGGAGAAGAGCTAGCACACCACACACACCCACACTTGACCATGGTGCATGCATGTGTCAGTGTGGCACATTGCACACACATGGATGCATGCATGTCGCCCCATACACTATGGCAAAGGAGTGCCACTCCCACTCATGCATGTAAACTCAAGGATATATACCACATTCAATTAATAGTTCTATCTAGCTAGGCGAAGCGATGGCATGCAGTACAGTAGTGTACACATGAGTACAACATGCATGCATGATGAGAGACGAGAGGGGAGGCAGTGAACACTCACATCAAGGGCATCTTGATACAAAACATTAGCAAACAAATGGAATATTGCAGCAGAGGAGCCAAAGAGGGAGGATGGATATAGCATCGGCCGCTAGCTAGCTAGCTAGCTGGGGGTGCGAGGGGGAGGGGCATGGCATGCCATGGCATTGGTCACCCCCAGCTTTGGATGGAATGTCTCAGTCCCCAGATGAGGAAACCCATCATCACCCCCACCTGCACTCCATCATCACCCGCCAAAAGGGTCATGTGCATCGATCTGTGTCAAGCCAGCCACCAGATCCCTTGCTTGCAGCCCCGCACAAAACTTTGTACCACCACCAAGAAATCCTCAGGCATGCATCGCAAGGAGAAATCTTATCCCTTGTGGCAAGGGGGAAAAGATCTGTCTGTGCATGTGTGTGTGTGCGCGCGCGCGCGCGCGCGAAAGGCAGGTGCTGTGGGTCTAGGGCTGCTGCTGCTGGTGCTGCTTGTGAGTTCACGTATGTAACTTGGTGGGCACAACACCAAAAGAATCTGCTCTCTCCCTGTTTCTGCATCTGCAAGGGGCAGCGGCATGGAGACAGAGTCACAGAGAGAGAGATCGACGATGATTAGAGGAATTGGCAAAAAGGCCTCACTCGCATATGGACAGGGCGGTGAGAGAGAAATGCCCAAAGCGAGGAAGGCAACAAGCAGAAGCGGCTCGCTCGCGTGCTCCGTGCAGGCAGCTACAGCCACCTGGCCGGCCAGTAGAATAAATAAATGCACAGGAAAAAGGCAAGACGTGTGGCTCTCTCTTTACCATGCATCAAATGCTGTGTGTGAGTTGACATGTTCCAAAATCTAACCTCTCCCTCTCATGCAGCATCTCTCTCTCTCCCTTTCTCTCTCCCAAGTAGATCTCCCTCCTTGAGCACCTCCCAATATATGTATGTATCCAGAGATAAGAAATAAAGATGTTTAGGCTTTAGAGTAGAGAGATGTTGTTGCTTGGGGTCAAGAAGTAATCTTGAGTGGAGTTGAAGAAAGCGAAGGAGGGGGAGCATCCATGAGCATGCATGCATGCATACTCAAGAACGCGGCAAGGGCCGGGGGACCAAAGGAGAGATAAACAAAGGGTTAGCCCAAGGAGGCCATGATAATCAATGGTTGACACAAACAAATCCACAAAGATATTACCGCCCCCACTCATATTGTTTGTTGCTGCCATCTTTTTGTATAGCCTTTTTTGTTCTCTCTCTCTCTCTCTCTCTCTCTCTCTCTCTCTACTCCCCTAATCCGAAGAATTCCTAACTGCAAATTGGCCAATGGCTCAACTGGCTATGAGTGCAGCTGTTCCATGTGCTTGCTGGCAGACACTAGACCTCTCCGAAGCACTCTTTGAGCCAATGGCAACACCATGGATGATGGCCTTGTTTATTCAGAAGTGTGATGAGAGAGAGAGAGAGAGAGAGAGAGAGAGAGAGAGAGAGAGAGAGAGAGAGATAGGTGATTCTCTCTCTTCTCCACGAGACAGAGGGCAGTGAAACCAACATACCAGCCTACAGTTCAATCCCATCTGCAGGTCGCTCCCAACAACTCCTTGCCCAATTCCCAACATCAAGAACGAATGAGGCACAAGCCAAAACATACATCTTTCAAATCGTCTGCCAGAGGCTCAAAAGTCAAGGTCGAATGCTGCAGTTATTTGTTCATCAGGTAGTCACAGGTGAGAAATGGAACAGCTCTCGTTATGTATGATGATGTACAATGAATGCATGACACGAAAGGGAAAAGGTGAGGTGAAAGGAGGAGCTTCAAAGCATGAGGAAGGAGGCTTTGCATGACATGGAGTATACCTACTCTAGAAGAAGAAGAAGGAAGAGTTGTTGTAGGAGGGCAACATCCTCAAGTGCTCCAAAAGAGAGTCTCTTTGCATTGCATTACCTAGACTACGAGCATGCATGCACTCAAGTGTAGGGTTAGTTATCCTATGTAGGCACAGTTGTCATCACATGTTTTATTAACTGTTTAAGGCATTTGGCGTATACTTCCTCCGTTCCATAATTCTTGTCGTGGCAAAAATCATGGACCGGAAGGAGTAGTTAAAATGAAACATTAGTGGACTGGTCTAAAAAAATAATGATTTTTCATGGTTATAGGAAATTAAAATGTGGGAAATGATTAGCCCATACATGAAATGAGACATGATAAGGCATCCAGATAACCCAAATGGTGCTTGGACTAATTAACTACCTGTAAACCTCGCTTATGGGGCAAGAAACAAATACTAACAGGAAGCACCTACCTAAGATATTGTCATTAATAAACAAATAAGGTAAGGTTTCACAACAAATATAATAATGTGTTTATTTAAGAAACGGGCCAGTGTTCAAGATTACCTCTCCAATCACATTTGCCAAAGGAAAAAAGGAGTATGTTTTGTTCTTTCTGACGAATTTCTTTCTTTAATAGAGACATAACCAACCAAGTACAGTACTTGCTTGAAGTGTAGAACAATCGAAACGTCATGAGATCAAGAGTCATAATCAACAGTTGGAATATCCACTAACTTTTAATGTGGATCACATGTGATTATGTCTATATGGGTAAAGGAAAAGGACGTTCTGCTGTTATTTTTGGTGTCGGGTCCTCCAAGGTCCACGCTCACCTGATCAACATAATGAGCCTCATATATGCACACTTCTTTTGCATAAAATATTGGTGATGTATGGGACAGCCTAGATATCTTTTTTCCGCCGTGTCTTTTTGGTAGATAGTATATGTCAAAGGTATCCCAGGCGTAGTGCAAAAACTCCTGGCATGCATGGCTTTTATTTCGGCTAACAAACTCTGGCCGGCATAAAATAGCATAGTTTCGTGTGGAATAAGATTTGTATTGTTCTGCATATGTATGAACTGGGAACGACGGAACACAGCTGTTTTTGTAATTTTCACGAGATAGGCTGTATAGTATTATTAATCTGAGAATTAAGTAATCCTTCGGATGTAGATTAATGCTAATTTAGTAATTTAGTGCATTCTTTGAAATTAATCGAGTACTATCTTTCTAATTAATCATATAAGGTTCAGCGGTACATAATTAACATTATAATTATGCACTTTTTATAGTATTTGTTTTTCAGGAGCATGTGAATCAGATACGCCTTTTTAGATAAAAGAGTGTGTAAAGATCTAAATGCTATAAAATTCTATCAACTCGCACAAAAAATATCGTTATCGAGATCTCACTATGAATATCATGAAATCTTTACATTTTGTCAGCAAACACAATAATACTCTTTGCATCCCATAATGTAAGACGGTTTTGAAAGCTAACAGTAGTTTGCAAGACGTCTTGTGCTGTGGAACAAAAAGGGAGTAGTACCATTTAAAGTTCTATCTGAAACCCAAAAATACCACAAGAAACTGTTAGGTATCCGTAAAATACAGCATAAAAGGCCTGACATAACCCTACCTCATGCTGTCATGCAGAACAGATGCTACTCCACACAGCAACACAAACAACAAAGCGCCATCATCAGTTACCACAACAACTCATGTGTCCACAAGACAGTAGGCATACAAAGGTACAGCTCCAAACTACGATGGATGGATCTGATCTGACCGATCGGCCGAACCAGTAAAAGGCTTTTGTCACACGCACATACGCTGCTCGTGCTCGAGAGGTTTACGAACGGAAGCTGCTCGTCCGTCATCCGCCAGCCTAGCTATATGTAGGAGTATATAAAATGGCTAGGAGTAGGCTAGCTAGGGCACGCATTAGTATAGTAAGAATCTGGGTGAGCGATCTCCAAGTGCAGGTCACGTCAAATCTTCGGAATTTTTATTCACACCATCGCATTCAGCCCACGCCCCCCAGAGTGCTACACAGTGCGCGGTACAAGGGCCTGTGTGCGGAGGGGACAGCCGATTGATCGTTGTCTCCTGCCACTCTAATTATTAACTTCGCCCTCCGCCACACCAGCTCCAGAGGATCTTCTGTCCGGCTCCTAGCAGATGTTCTCCCTGAAGTTCTTTTCTACTGCATGATGCGGGGTTCGATAAAGCGAAAAGGTATTACTATATGAGTTTTAATTTTCGAGCGAAATAGTTCATAATCGTCTTGCATGTTTCTAGACCTAATTATAGGGTTTCTTTGTTTGGAACATGAGGGAGTTTTCTTTTTGTAGATGAGACGGGACCAAACTCTAACGTGTGTTTTTCTTTGTAAAATTCAAATGTTCTGGTCATCTAAAAGTGTACCACCGACCGCCTTTGTGGCTGACGAAGACCGTACTAAAACTAGACTTGGCAAATCCGTCCCCTCCCCCTCCCCTAAAGATCAACGGGCAGCGCCGGAATCACTAGCAACTTTCATGAGTTATTATTCGTAAAAAAAAACTTTCATGAGTTATTATTCTTCAAAACCATTCTCTAAGCATTAAAATGTGAAGAAAGACAAAAAAATATGAAAGCATGTTACTACCATCCTTTGACTAGACCAGCATACCTTGCAACACCAAGCTGTTTGGACCAACACCCCACAAAAGATCCCTGATGGCCATCTGGCACAACCTGTCCGTTGCTTTATCTAAGATAAGAATATAAAGTCAACCAGCTTTCAGATTTCTCGAGGACAGGACTTAAGCAGGGGGCAAAGCAACCAAGGATCTTGTTTCTCTGAGCATAAACATATGCTCCTGCCAGTAAGCTTCTCCTGAACCTGTCCGCCTATTTTCAGGACAACCAAGACAGCCGGGGGTTAGTTTAAGACCTGGGTATCCTCAACACTGCTCTTACATTGTTAATTAACTCTCCTGGAGAATATTAAGGGGGCGTGTGCAGAAAATTTATTTCTCGTCTTCTAGAAAACTTCAATCAAGAAATGCTTGCTATTCCTACCTAAAAAAAGAGCGGGGAATAGGTTGATGTTCCCACTTGCCTCCAAAATGAAATGCAGGTGTTGTGACTAGTGGGCCCAGCTCCCAGTAGTGGGACAGGACAGGAATTTGGAATGAGGATTTTTCTGGAATGAGTGAGTGGCTCAAGCTTTTGCAGTTGTCCTTCTCTAAAAACTACTACTCCCTCTATTTATAAATAAGATGTTCTAACTTTTTCGAATGTATATAGACACATTTTAGTATATTTGTTCAACTCATTTCAATCTGCATGTAGTCTATACTGAAATATCTAAAATATCTTATATTTGTGGACGGAGGGAGTAGTATTCTATGACTGTTCCGCATGGTAGGCAAAAAGGTTTTATCATTTGAGAGAAAATAATAATTATGCATCTAAACCCAAGCAAGGATGGTATGAATTTTCATAACATTGTACATAAAAAATGAACAGATTAATAAACATATGGCTCCAGCAAGGGAATAATAATCCAACAATCTTCAGAAGAACTAAGATAACACTGTTGACAAAAACAAAGTTAGGAGGTGGTGCATTTCAAATCTGTTAGTTTAGCACCGATGAGCAACACATAAAATATCAAATTGCATCCTTGGTCCCCCTACACCAATCACATGTATCTGGGGTACACAGTAAAAGGCACCCATCATCCGAAAGTCGACGCAATAAGCAACAAATTTTGGATGAAATGGACATGCGCATTTCTTAAAAGCGGTACTCGCTATGGACTTCACCTAGCTAGATGAGATAACACAGTGTAAAAGAGCATCTACAACCACATCCTAAAAAATTGCTCATGCGCATGGTCCCAGAAAGTGAGCAAAAAAGCTTTGGAAAACGTCCAACAAAGAACATATATCCTCCCCTCCAGCACCCCACAGGCAAAGTGCAGGATCTACATACATTGAACTCCCTTGACTATAGGCTTTAGTTTATCTTTCACTTGTCCATCCCCTCCTACCACACTAATCAATTACTCACGTAACATATTGCTCTTTATGTGCTATGATTCTATGAATGGACTAAAGCGGAAAATGCGAGCTCATCAACGAAGTGGTTTATTTTATAATTGGCAACTTACAGAGATTCCCTTACCCCCGTCTACTTTTATCGATTTGTTAATCTTCTCGGTCCTCGATCATAGTAGAGAAACCGATCACTCCTGTACTTTAAATCTTCCTTTTCCCGTTGCTGATGCTCTATTGTGGGAATAAGATTTTGCAGAAAGGGTTTTGGACTTTTGATGACTATTATTGTTATCTCAATGGACCAAGGTAGAGTCCAACAAAGCAAGATCAGTCTCAAGATGCTCTGGATCAAGCTGATGGTGACATTTATATATTGAGCTTTGTGTACTTAGTGGGAGAAGTGGAAAAGATGGAGACCATTAGCACTAACAACATCTTGGAAGGATGTGGTGCTCACCATCTATGGATATTATTAGAAGGCATCTTGCGATTAGGGTGTCTTGTATAATCATAAAATCGTAACCGAAAAGAGATGGGTGGTATCAATGGCAGGCTTTGGTCAACTAATAGATACCAAACTCTTCACCTAAAGTGTGTCTCTTTTTGGTAAATAAAAGGGCAGCACCATATGCTCTATTATAGTGATCCCTACATTCAAATTGTTAAGTCAAGTGAACAGAATGATCCGGTTTGGGTCACTTCATGGCTGAGGAAACTCGAAACAATCCGGACTACATATAGTATAATAGCACACATATTATGCTCAGGATAAATTTTTCATGGAGGATACAGATGCCAGGAGGAGATTATGAGGACTTGCACAAAAATATCCGGACGACTCTGTGCGCGGAAGAGATACTTCGGGTTTGCAAGCTTTCATAATCATTATCACGATCAATGTAAAGGAGGCATCCACTTGGTAAGTAGAAGTCTAGAATGTAGCATATAATTAGGTTAACACTTGCTATTAAGAAACACTAAGATTAAGACATAAAAAAAAGCTCAAGAAGAGTAAATCAACAGGAGATCCTATAGATAAGGAAGTAGAAGTGCTAGTTGCTAGTGCAAGATATCTACGAAAATGTGGTTTCAACTAACAAATATGGATATTAACAAGCAAATAATCAGTAGAGGAAAGTCCCTTTCTTCCTAAAATCTCCCCGATAACTAAGCTCGAGCACTTCCATTTAGATATAATTTCCCTGGCTAAATCGAAGTGTAGACCCAATAATAACAGGGACATGCATTTTCAGAAAGTTTGTCACAAAAAAAAATTCTAGCTGATCATGCAAATCATAATTTTCCTAGCCTTGGGATGTCTAATTCTGTTTACAAATTTCCCACCTTCTGCCGTCACTATTGGTCATACATATATACCATGTGCTGGAAAATATCCAGTTACTACAGGGGAAAAAGATCATGTCACAGGAATATATCTTTGCAGGGTTAAGACCGTAACAGTGTGGTAATATTCGTCTAATCCATCCACTAACCCACTAGCCAACTTGACGACATAGATACGCCTACTTTACAATCAAACAGACTGTCACAGACAGTACTTAAGGCACACACCTTTTCAAGCAAATGGTGTCACAGACCTTCTGTATGGTTGCTTGGTCCAAACTTTCG
Source organism: Triticum dicoccoides (assembly GCF_002162155.2). NCBI lineage: Eukaryota > Viridiplantae > Streptophyta > Magnoliopsida > Poales > Poaceae > Triticum > Triticum dicoccoides. The sequence continues at coordinate 567,133,743 of NC_041392.1, read as the reverse complement.
ACATTTAGACCCCAGAAAAGCCCAGTGGCAAAGGGTTTTTCATGTGGACATGCCACAGTTCGTCCTGAGGCTCATGTCCCAGCCACCATCGTTTTCTGAAAGGGACAGCGGACGGGATACCAGAAACTTTTGCCCAAAGGGAAGGAATGGCGGGCGAGATGCATTCAAAGCGAGCTTGCTTTGACCCTAATAAAGTTCGTATGACCACACAGACGCTGAACTAACAAAGTGGTAAAATCACTTATGCCTGAAACTGAAAATACAGGCAACTACAGGCAACTACAGGCGCCTGATCCCCAAAGCACTATGCTGTGAACTTTGCCGCCTACGGGCGGGGCGTGGAGTAAATCGCTGCGTGCAACTACCATGGAAGGTGGAACAACCTAGTTCAATTCTTCCTGGAGCTGGACGCCTGAAGTTGCTTGGTCCAAGATCGCTTTTGACTGCGGCTGGTCGAAACCAAACCGGTGCAAGAACAAAGGCAGTAAAGGTGTCGCACGCCGGACTTGAATTCCTTCCCTTTCTCTCGCTCGTCCCTCGCGGCCCAGGCTTATCGTGCAGCATGCCGTATTGAGAATAGGATCGCGCGCAAGGAGACAGAACGTCCTGGACGGCAGGCAGGTGCTCTGTGCGCAGGATCATGCATGCAGGCTGTTGCTTCATTTGGGACGGCCTGGTAAATGCTCGCCAAGTTCTGAATCTTTTCTGATGCAGGGAGACTATTAATTCAGGCAGGCTGTGGGGTGTGGAATTTCTGCGGAGGGTTGGTTTGGGAGTTTGAATGCTGGTGAATTCAGATGTAAATAGATAGACGTGGCCAGGGCAATAATTCGAAGTGAGATCCTCACAGAGGATAATCGAAGTGAACACTGAGGAAGGCACTGGTTATCGGATTGATCAGATAAGAATCGGAACAGTTGGGCGATCATGCCACATAGTAGGATTATTAACTGAGGGACAGGTTCGGTACGTACCAATGCCATCGCCGTGGACCGCCTCAAATGACGCCGCCGATCATGTGCAGATCTCTTCCGCCGACGACGCCAAAGCCTCCAC
>NC_041392.1:567132112-567132628 GCF_002162155.2 Triticum dicoccoides | reverse complement strand
TGCTCTGGTCGACCTAGCGTGATCTCCCGTCAGGCGCCTCCCAATGGACCGGCCCAGGCGCACGAGGCCACGGCCTCGTTTACTGTTTTTTTTTCACGTTTTTTGTCTTCATTTTTTTACTTTCCTTTATATTTCTATATATTCTAAATAAATATATTACGAAAATTACTTTACAGAAATAATTCAAAAAATGCCATCCAAGCATTTGAAAAATATTAAATGTCTAAAAAGAAAATGTAATGTTTCTCAACTATACGAAACATGGATACAAAAAATATACAATGTGTTTGAAAAAAGTTGATAATGTATTTAAAAAATACTATTAATCAAGCATTTGAAAAATACTAAATATGTATAGAAAAAATGTTGATCATGTATTAAAAAAATGTCAAACTTGTATTTATAAAAATCATAAAGAGTTTGAAAATGCTAAAATGTGTATAGAAGAAAAGTTGAAAATGTATTAATAAATGTTAATCATGTCTTTGAAAATGTTTTTCAAGCATTTAATGAATG
>NC_041392.1:567127475-567132074 GCF_002162155.2 Triticum dicoccoides | reverse complement strand
GAATGTTTAAAATGTTTGCAGATAAAATGTTGACCATGTAATAAAAAATACTATTAATCAAGCATTTGAAAAATACTAAATATGTATAGAAAAAATGTTGATCATGTATTAAAAAAATGTCAAACTTGTATTTATAAAAATCATAAAGAGATTGAAAATGCTAAAATGTGTATAGAAGAAAAGTTGACCATGTATTAATAAATGTTAATCATGTCTTTGAAAATGTTTTTCAAGCATTTAATTAATGTTTAAAATGTTTGCAGATAAAATGTTGACCATGTAATAAAAATAGTTAAGCTTGTATGAAAAATAATTTAATAAACCATTTGAAGATATTAAAATGTGTAAAGAAAACACCCCATGTATTAAAAAATGTTAAAATTCTACTTAAAAATGTCCAAAGTGTATTAGAAATTTTTTCTTGACGTATACGAAAAATGCATGAAAACCAAAATAACAAAGAAAACCAAAAAGAAACCAGAGGGAAAAGAAACAAAAGAAACAAGTGCAAAAAATGAAAAATGTGAATACCAATAAAGAAACAAAGAAAACCATTGAAAACCTAGCAGTAAAAAAACTAGAGAGAAAAGGAAGAAAAAAAATTGTGTACCGAAACCGCAGAAAAATGGGAAAAAAAGCAAAGCTAAATGATGAAAAAGTAAAACCATGAAAAACTGGAGAAGAAATAAGAAAACCAAAAAAATGAAAATGAAAAAAATACGTCAGGAACGACCGACGAACAAACGAAACGAGCCACACGCTATTGGGCCTGGCCCACACACGCGCCCTATGGGGAAAGCATCAGCGACATTGATGCCGAAATCACTAGTTGAAGAGTACTCGTTGCAAAGATCACTCCAACTCTCCAGGTTGCGACAAGTGGCACACATGCAGCGTGATACGTCTCCAACGTTTCTATAATTTTTTATTGTTCCATGCTATTATATTATCTGTTTTGAATGTTTAATGGGCTTTAATTTACCTTTTTATATTATTTTTGGGACTAACCTACTAACCTAAGGCCGAGTGCAAATTGCAGTTTTGTGCCTTTAGTGTTTCGTAGAAAAGGAATATCAAACGGAATTCAAACGAAATGAAACATTCAGTTGAGTTATTTTTAGAACAAACGTGATCCAGGAGACTTGGAGTGGACGTCAAGAAAGAAGCGAGGAGGCCACGAGGCAGGGAGGCGCGCCCAGGGGTAGGCGCGCCCCACCCTCATGGGCCCCTTGCAGCTCCACCGACGTACTTCTTCCTCCTATATATACCCATATACCCCGAAAACATCCAGGAGCACCACGAAACCCTATTTTCACCGCCGCAACCTTCTATACCGGTGAGATCCCATCTTGGGGCCTTTCCCGGCGCTCTGTCGGAGGAGGAATTGATCACGGAGGGCTTCTACATCAACACCATAGCCTCTCCAATGATGTGTGAGTAGTTTACCACAAACCTTCGGGTCCATAGTTATTAGCTAGATGGATTCTTCTCTCTCTTTGGATCTCAATACAAAGTTCTTTTCGATTCTCTTGGAGATCTATTCGATGTAATTCTTTTTGCGGTGTGTTTGTCGAGATCCGATGAATTGTGGGTTTATGATCAAGATTATCTATGAACAATATTTGATTCTTCTCTAAAATCTTTTATGCATGAATTAAATATCTTTGCAAGTCTCTTCGAATTATCAGTTTGGTTTGGCCTACTAGATTGCTCGTTCTTGCAATGGGAGAAGTGCTTAGCTTTGGGTTTAATCTTGCGGTGTCCTTTCCCAGTGACAGCAGGGGCAGCAAGTCACGTATTGTATTGTTGCCATCAGGGATAAAAAGATGGGTTTATATCATATTGCTTGAGTTTATCCCTCTACATCATGTCATCTTGCCTAATGCATTACTTTGTTCTTATGAACTTAATACTCTAGATGCATGCTAGATAGCGGTCGATGTGTGGAGTAATAGTAGTAGATGCATAATCGTTTCCGTCTACTTGTCGCGGACGTGATGCCTATATACATGATCATGCGTAGATATTCTCATAAGTATTCACTTTTTTATCAATTGCTCGACAGTAATTTGTTCACCCACCGTAGAATTTGCTATCTTGAGAGAAGCCACTAGTGAAACCTGCCCCGGGTCTATCTTTCATCATATTATTTCCATATCAATTTGCTATTTCTGTTACCATTTATTTTGCAATCTTTATTTTCCAATCTATATCATAAAAATACCAAAAATATTTATCTTATAGTCTTTATCATATCTCACTTTCGTAAGTGACCGTGAAGGGATTGACAACCACTTTATCGCGTTGGTTGCGAGGTTCTTGTTTGTTTGTGCAGCTACTAGGTGACTTGTGTGTTACCTCCTACTGATTGATACATTGGTTCTCAAAAACCGAGGGAAATACTTACGCTACTGTGCTGCATCACCCTTTCCTCTTCAAGGAAAAACCAACGCATGCTCAAGAGGTAGCAAGAAGGATTTCTGGTGCCGTTGTCGGGGAGGTTGCATCAAGTCAAGACATACCAAGTACCCATCACAAACTCTTATCCCTCTCATTACATTATTTCCCATTCGCCTCTCGTTTTCCTCTCCCCCACTTCTAAAACGATTTTTGAAAACCTTTGCCTTTTCTTCGCCTTCTGCCCGTATGTATCTTTACTTGTGTTTCCATGTGCATTCTATTTGCTTGCATCTTTGCTTGCTAAAAATCTATTGATATGGATCCACTTAAAGTGTTCTACTTGGATCATCTTCGATCCTTATGCGCTCGTGCTGAAACCCCAACTAGCCTAGTTGATGGGAAATCTTTAGATGAGCATTCTCATTTTGTGCGTCACCGTTTGTCTAGAAAAGGGAGACTCTTACGGGATCAAATAAACAGATTGCTATGTTATGCTTGGAATCTTTGTGAAATTTATGATTTTACTTGTTGTTCTAAGAACCCTAAAAAACACATCCCCTACCTATGTGAGTTTAATGATAATGAAATCTTATCTTCTTATGCAAAGGGTGTTTATAGTTACTACGATATCGAACAAATTGAAGAATTTGTTGCTTTTAAGGGTGCTTATGAAGTTGCTTCTTTGATTGAAAAGTATGATATTGCTCTTTACGAATCTGAAAATTTTGACATACTTAAATATTGCTATGAAAATTATGCTCATAATGTCTATGTCAAAGAATTTATTGAAAGAATGACCATTGCTTTGAAGAAAATAATGATATGCACGAATCTATAGATAATTATGATTCCGATGATTTGATTGGAATATCCCTTAATGAACATGATGCTTGCTATTCTTATAGCCATGATGCCAATATTTATGGAGATGAATTTGTTATAGTTCCTTATGTTAAACACAAGATTATTGCTATTGCACCCATACTTGACAGTTCCTTGAATCAAAAGCAAGATTGCAATGATTTTACTATAAATTCTATTGATATCAGTTGTGCTAATAATATGCAAAACCCTAAGCTTGGGGATTCTAGTTTTGCTATGTCTACTACTTGTTGCAATGATCATGATTGGGGTGATTCTTATTTTGATCTTGAAAATTTATTTAAGCCCCATGATGGATATGAGATTGATAATAGTGTTTGCAATATTATTGAAAGTGGGTTTGGAAGAGTGTCAACTTTAGATCCCACATATTTGTAGAATGTTCAATATTATGAAAATGTTGATAAAAGTGGGGTCATGACTTTAGTTAATGTTAATCCCACGCTTTTGGAAGAGTGTTGTAACGCCCCGAGACCGATGTGCCAGGTGTCCTCCAGTTATTCGATGTTGTTGCCTTGTCATTTCTTGCGTGTCATGCATTGTATATCATGTCATCATGTGCATTTCATTTGCATACGTGTTCGTCTCATGCATCCGAGCATTTTCCCCGTTGTCCGTTTTGCATTCCGGCGCTTCGTTCTCCTCCGGTGGTCATTTCTACTTTTCTTTCATGTGTGGGGATTAAACATTTCCGGATTGGACTGAAACTTGCCAAGCGGCCTTGGTTTACTACCGATAGACCGCTTGTCAAGTTTCGTACCATTTGGACTTCGTTTGATGCTCCAACGGTTAACCGAGGGACTGAAAAGGCCTCGTGTGTGTTGCAGCCCAACACCCCTCCAATTTGGCCCAAAACCCACCAAAACCCTCTCCATCTTCTAGAGCGTTCGATCGCAATCGCGTGGCCGAAAACCGCACCTCATTTAGACACTCCTAGCTCCCTCTATGCCTATATATACACCACCCTCCCGAAATTCGCGGATCTCCTCTTCCAAACCCTAGCCCCGCTCCATCCGCGCGGCCGGACAACATCCGGGCCGTACCGGACACGTCCGCCCGATCCGCCGCCGCCAATCCCGCGCTGCCACATGGCGGGAACCGCCCCACATCGCCGTCTCCTCCGTCGGCCCGCCGCGGCCCGCAGCGGGCCCCCGCGGCCCAAACCGGCGCGCCGCCGCCCGCCTTCGTCCCCTTCCTCGACGCGCCGCCCGGGAGCCGCATCGCCGCAGTCCTCCGCGAGTCCGGCCGCCCGAGGCGCCCTGGAGCCGCCGCCTGCCACCGACGCCGGCCGGCACAAGGTCGCCCGACCGGCCCCGC